>NC_049202.1:49357440-49454940 GCF_013347855.1 Anguilla anguilla
CACTATGTCTGAGCTTCTGTTAATTTCTGTCAGAAACATGTAAAGTAATTCTGAGTCTGGGAAACAATCCCAAGGCTTACCTTTCAGGAGACCAAGAGATTGTGCCTGTAGTCAGAAGGGTTCAAGTATAGTAACCATTTGATTGTGCTATGTCACTTTCAGGCTTGTGTTGACAAAAAAATGGGTTATACAAAAGGGTTAATTTGTATCTGTTTATCCTGCCTTTCATCTATCGGCTTCTCCTTTGGTCCTATTGATGTTGTTTATACTGGAGGCTGAGGGGCTTTAACACATTATCATATATCATGGAGAGCGAACCCTCCGTTCCTGCTAGAACACTATTTTTTTTTTTAATGTTCATGTTTTAACTGTATCTGCTTATGGTAGCGGTTGTTTGGCGTGAGCACCCCGCTTTCATAAATGTAGTGCGCACCATTTATGTTTGCCGGTTTGTCAACTCAAACACATTCGCAAATGTACATGTTCACCACCACAATATACTGCAAATCACTTAAACATACATATCTGGTTTCAAACATTAAATAGATTTATTTTAGCATACCATGCTCAATAAACGCAATGGTAGGAGTTCATACTAACTGGTTTATTCGTTTGTTAGGGCTCCATTAAATGGAATAATATTTGGTGCTGTGTCTCTTTTTTCGGGTGTCAAAAAAAAAAAAAAAAGGTGTCAGAAGGTCTGGGGCTGGACGAAAAACATCCGGGGCTTCAGCCCCGGAAACCCACCCCTAGCGACGCCACTGGTGCATTCGTAGTATTTTCTCATACCCAATTAGTTATGTGATTATTAGATATGATACATGGATTATAAATAATATACGGATAAATATGTATAATGATTTTTATATGTAAAAATATATACTGTCATTTCTTCTGAGATAATTGAATATTGTATGGTATAGTCCGTATATAGATAATGTGTAGTGTATATAAGCAGGTCTTTCTTCTCCCAGCGAAGGCTGGCAGTAGGTGGGTGTAATTGGTTGAGTGTAATTGAATGAGTAAAACTGATGTACTGATTCTTTTGTTTTGTACATATATGTAAATGTTTGTATAATTGTTGGGGGCACTTTTGTAAATAAAACACCTCACTTGGGTTGATCAACTTTGAGTCTCCAATGTTCATTGTAAAATCCTCCGACCGACCATCCTTGCAACAGAGAGAAATACAACATATGCAGTTCTGTGCATCTCAAAATCAACTATTTATTCAGGAAGTTTTATACCTCCTAGACAGACAGATAAACTTACAGTTTTTCCAAAGAGCTAAGGAACAATAATAGTCCTTTTTGTAAGGGAACTAATTGAACATGGGAGGTTTCATATTTGGCAACCGGCCTGGACTATATGTCGGGCAGCACGGAAACTACAATAAGGCACTAAGCATAAAGATATACACTCGAAATAGATCATCTTTGTAATTTTCCACAAGAGAAAAGACAGTGTTAAATTCTTCCACAGAAGAACCTAAAGAATAATTATTATCAGCAATAGTAACCAGAAAATCACATAGCAGCTCCATGATTCCAATAAGAATGCAATCAAGCAAAAGGTGTAACAAATCTTTCTCTAGGTTTCGGCATTCCTTGTAATTGAAACCTTAAACTGAATAAGAATCTGTGGTTACTTCCCAGCCCTTTGCCCAATCTTCTGTCCTGGATGGCAATAAAGCAGACCTTGAACTTTTTAAATGGCACTTAAATTATATAATTTTCCACTAACCTTTTGAAATTTGACGTGTTTTTCATTAGTATTTATGCATGTACAAAAAGGCAATGCCATGCTCTCCAGTTCACTTCCTGATTAATATCAACTTCACCTCGCAGAGACGGAAGACACTATGGATCCTACATGCAACCTCAGCTCCTTTGTTTAATTTAAAATAAAAATATATATTATACAATAAAGGAAATATATAAACATAACTTTGATTGAACTATGATTAAACCATCAAAAGCATTGATATACAATTTTAGCATTCTTTAATTCCAGTATTTAAGGCTCATTGTTTTGAGAGGGACTTGGGCTTGACAAAAATTTTGACACAAGAAGACACTGTTTACCTAGTGTCACGCAAACAAAATTTCTGATGTGTGGAAGCATAAAATCCGAGTCAAAATTGTTTTAAACTCATCTGCTCCTTTTTTTTTTAAATCAGTATTTTTTAAATCTGTGAATTGGAATTTTTTGGTGAAAATCAGCAAAAACTGAAAACAATAAGCCTTACCAATATTCAACATGCAGCCAAATAAAACAGCCATATGCTGCTGCATGGAGGATAATACATTTACAGTGATACCTGCTAAAGTCACATAGGATTATTGCTTACAACCTAGGTAAGATATGATAGTGGTAATATTATAGAATAGTATTTTTCCTCATATATGCCTTCAAATTCTATACATAATGTATGCTTATAAATATTTCAACCATTTTACTTAGTTTTGTTTTGTTAGTTTTTCATGTTATTGATTTGTTGTCTACAACATAGCTACAATGTTTCATGTTATTGTTTCATAGGCTACAATATAGCTACAATGTTTATTTGCACCTTGATGACATCCAGCTTATTTACATTTTCAGAGATGTTGTTTGCATTCTCGGGAATGCATCTGAGGTGTCTCCAGGAAACATCATCAACAAATGACTAACATTGTAATACGGCCGACAGAACCACACAGGTATGGAGTAGTAAGATGCACACAGGTTTATTTCATACATCGGTACAGTGGCACTGTTGATGTTTTGTGGCTGTTGCTGTTACTGTAGCTGTAGCCGTTGCTGTTTCTGTTTGGCTGTTGCTGTTGAGGCCCGGTCTCACTGCAGGCAGCGCAGATAAAGGTTAGAATTAATCAAGACACTGCCCACAGCTATGACTGCCGGCCGGCTAAACCACTCTCATTTCTCCACCTGCAACCAGCACCACAACCACGACGCCCCCTCACAAACTTATTGCTCTCTCAATAGCACACAGGGGAGCTAGGTATTGATCTGGGAGAATCAAATGTTTGGATGCTTCTTTTGTTTAATAGAATGTTCAGGAATGTGGGCCTCAGGGTGCTCTGTTGCACATTTCTTCCGGTAGTTGAGGTTTTGGAAAGAGACAATACCAATAACCTACTCTTTTGCATATTGCTGAGCTGTCCCTGACTTTAGGCCATTAGGGTGCAATTATTTTGGTGGGCTTAAGATATGGAGTCATCAGGGTAATACTGTCGCAAATGAGCCTTTATTAAGAACCTAGCAATGGGGACTGGTTGCAAGACTTGTACAAACTCAGGCATTACCTGAGTAGAAGTTTTGGAACAGCTGGGCCCAAGTAAATTTAAGTTGTGTGGACATAAATATGGAGCAAATTTGACTATAAGAAGGCCTGCTTTTTCTGATGTATCCGTGCTCAGTTTTAATCTTAGCCAGATTCTTTTCTGGTTCACGGGTATGAATTAGCATCTTCCTTTAAAATAACCACAAAAAACATTGTCCACACTCCTATAGCTTGCAGGAGGGCACTGTATACAGTGCCTTTTGTGCTGTTGTGGCGCTAAGTATCCATTTTGCTGCCTTGGTGTTAGGTGTCTTAGTCTTGTGACAGATATTAGAGCAATCTTCCCTACAGCAAAGTTTGAAAAATTCTACTTATTTAGGAGGTAAACACTGGGATTTGGCTCATGATAAAGAGATAACACCCATTACAAATGAGGATTCACGGATGTAGCCATCTGTCAGAGCCCAATAAATGTCTCTGACCTCCTAGAAATTTGTCCAGGGATTTTGAAACTTTCCCCACCTTCTTCTACACTCCATATAGGAAAGCTAAGGGGGACATCTGATGGGTATAAATGAAAGGGGGTTCTGGAGAGAAGTAGTGGGTATGGTGGTAGTGTGGCTGTTTTACAAATCTTAAACTTTAAGCTTACAAGATGTTTTGTATTAGTTTTGTGTTAAGGTTTTTCCAGTCACAGTGATGTTAGAACTTCATTCAACAGAATGTTTTGAGATGAAATGCTGTAGCTGTAATGCTGTAGTGTTTGAGAAATCTATTGTTAGTTGAATGCAAGAAATGCTAAAATGAAAATATTGAAGTGTCAATCACTCACTGGCTGGTGGATAACAGTGCAAATTACAGACTGGACTGACCCGAAAATTCCAAGGAGCTTTCAAAATTGCAATGCGCCATGCGATACTGATTGACACAGCCCCAGCAGTGGCTCTCCTCCCACCTTGGCACACGGCGAATCACCAAATTACCAAACTGCTCAGGCACGATAACATATATGGCAAAAATACCATTTTGCCAGTGTGACAGTTCGCAACAGGTCATGTGCTGTCCGGAAAATAGAGTCCTTTATCTGTTCATCCTGCAGTGCGATAACGGGCTGGAATGAGAGACTCATGCGAAAGCTGTGCTATACATCTGGTCCCTGTTACAGTCTTCCCTGTTCCTCTTGTGTGTGTTTATTTGATATGCAGAAAAATCAGTGTGCGTCCAAAAACTATGGACTGAGTAGTTTGTGGGGAAATATACCTTCAGAACCTGCTACAGTCTTCTATGTTCACAGCTGTGAGTAAATGGCTAAGTTTTTTCCAATATGGTAAAATGAAAGGTGCAATGCTCACTCATAAAGAAATGCTCTATTAAAAATCTGACATTTCAGCCACACTGCATCAGCAAACTATTTCATTATTTACATCCATTTTAATCTCCAATTCATCATAAGCATTCAGCAGGCGTGATCAATCAACATAAGTGCATGACACCTTATCATCAAGATTCTATATTAATTACACTAATCACAAACATTCATCCATTATCCACACCCACTTATCCTGGGCAGGGTTATGAGGGGTGCTGGAGCCTATCCCCGAGTGCATATGGTGAATACAATCTATTGCAGGGCGCACACACCATTCACTCACACACTCACACTTATGGGACATTTAGAGTCACTGCCTAGGTAGGATCTTACTGATCGCATGCTACATTTGGAAGCAAGAATACATTGATGAGCTCAGCAATAGTAAATAACCTGATAGACCATGGAAGACCACTGTAGTGGATGACCAAAGAATACTTTCAATTTGCGAAGGAAAACCCCTTTTGAACTGTTGAGCAGATCAAGAACGACCAGTAGATGTGTCAGACTACCACAGAGAAGGCTATACCAGCATGACCACAGCGGGTTCACTGGTAAGCCTTAAGAACAGAATGGAAAGGAAAAGAGGAAAGCGTAGAGAAAGAAAACAACTGCACATGATCCAAAGCACACCCCCAAACCATCTGTGAAATGTGGGGGCAGTAGTGTTATGGTTTCAGCATGTATGGCAACCACTGAAACTAGCTGAATTGTCTTTATTGATGTGATTGCTGACAGTAGCAGCAGTATGAATTCTGAAATGTACAGAATCTGCTCATATCCAAACAAATGCCTCAGAATTCATTGGACAATGCTTCACCATACGGCAGGACAATGACCACAAGCATATTGCGAACACAACTAAGGAGTTTTTCAAGGCCAAAAAGTAGAATGTTCTTGACTGGCCGAATCAATTACCTGCCCTGAATCCAATTGAACATGCATTTAACTGCAATACTGAAGGCAAAATGCCTCAGAAACAAACAGGAAGTGAAGATGGCTGCAGTACAGGCATGGCAGAGCATCACCAGGAAAGATACCCAGCATCTGGTGATGTCTACATTTTGCAAACTTCAAGCAGTCATTGATTGCAATGGATTTGCAACCAAGCATTAAATGTGATGACATTATTTTAGATTGTTAAATTGTCCTATTACTTTTGTCCCTTAAAATGGGGGGAGGCTGCATAAAAAAGGGCTGTAATTCCTACTCGGATCACCAGATATGGATGTTAATATCCTTGAATTAAAGCTGACAGTCTGCACTTTAACCTCATATTCATTATTTTATTTCAAACCCAATGTGCAGGAGCCAAAACAAAAAAAATTGTGTCACTTTCCCAATACTTTTGCATTTAACTGTATCTTGAAAATACAATATCATTGTCTAACCTTTATTGTTTCACCGGTGAAAGGAAAATGGCAGAAATTCATTCTGATTTGTATTGATTCAGAGAAACCTGTCAAGTTACATGATGTGAGGAATCCCTCATTTGTAGGATGTAGTACAAAATACAAAGTACAAAATTTAGGGTGCTGGAAATTCATTGAATAGATATGAATAGGCTGTGGGACCAGGTTGGAATGCCTGAGAAGCATACGTGCCATTGCAGTGGCTTAAAATTCAAGCCTACAAATGACTATTTCTTGAATACTGTTTTTCTATTGGCTTTCAGTCCACGTTGGTAAATCATTTGCCATGGCATGGCAAACTGCCTTACCTACAACTTGCATCAGTTATTTTTATATTTTTTGCATTTATGAAGCTACAGATGCACTTGTCAGGATGTCATCAAGGAACTCGGAGGAAAAACATCAGCAAAAGGCAATAGTGGGAGGAAGCACATGCTCCAAGATTGTGATGTCTGTAATAATTCAAAGTGCAAAGAAAATCAACTGGAGCAGCCATAGAGTGGACTACAAATTGAATTCTTGGGAGACAGCAACCAGTTTTTTCACATGGTAAAACCATGGTTGCCTGACACCTTAAGAAATTGTTCATTTGTGTTTCATTCATTTTTTTTTTTGACTGCCCATATACATATTTTCAGCTTTGGTGCCTTGCAGAAAGGACAATATGCAAAAAGCGGGAATGGGACCAGCAACATGCAGTATGAATCCAAATGTCTTATGTATTTGCATGTGTACCTTAAAAGAATTTGGCAGATGCCTTACACCTGTCTGCAGGAGTAGAAAAATGGAAATCTTGCCCATCTGTCAAAAGCAATTATCTCTGAAAGATTATTTAACCTAATTGCATATCGCTGGTTATCACTTAATTAACACAAAATTACAATATAACAAGTAGACAGTACAGCGCTTGCTCTTCAGATATAACATCCAGATGTTTTAAGCACTTTGCAATATTGAGCAAATCCCTATGTCACATCTCCAGCACATGTAAGCGAGTATAAGGAAGGGAATGTTACTGTAGGCTTTGGGATGTCAAACCTATTTTAGCAATTTTTCAGAAAACTTATTTTGACAGTTTATTTTTCAATGCATAATGTCGTAAATGTTACAGTGTAATCAAATAACAACATATAAATCGCAAACTTGCCAGGAAATAACAGTTGCTTTAATATAATGTTAAAAATTAGCCGCTTCCCTAATGTAATTACTGCTGTTAGAGGGAAATGCATCGTCTGTGCAACTTTCAGAATGGGGTTATCTTTTTCTTCAAAAATATAAAGCAATATTCAGTAATATTCATACAGTAAAACGAATATACTGTATGCATTTACTCATACATATTGTTATGGGATGTGACATTTAATGAAACATGCACTCTCAAAACGCTATACGTGCCAGAATGTCTCAGTTTCAAACCTAGCAGCCCCCGTGGATTCAAAATTCCATTGCAGTTGGGGACTCGAATAAACCAACCATTTTCGCCATAATAAATTAAAAAAACTAAAATGCTTTATACCACACTGTATACAAGAGCATGGCAAAGAAACAGTAACCTGTTCCCCATGGCATTGGCTCCAACAATACCAAACATAAATACGATATATTATGGAGAACCTAAGGTTTACATAATGCTGATCCAGTGGGATGTTTTGTTTTGCAACTGAGCATTGTCTCTTTATCAGACCTGCTGATTCCCTGTCAACACAGTAAACAGTCTGTTTTCCTTTGGGGGTCTGATAAGAGGCACACTTAAAGCTACACAAGCTATCTAGCTGCTGCAATGGCAGATTCAAAGCCCAGATACAGCAAAGTAAAAAGACAAGCCGACAGGACTTGTTCCTGAACCTTCTGAACCTCTGTGCTGTCTGATGAAGTTTGCCAAGGGGATGAAGAATGACACTGAGT
Source organism: Anguilla anguilla (assembly GCF_013347855.1). Classification (NCBI taxonomy): domain Eukaryota; kingdom Metazoa; phylum Chordata; class Actinopteri; order Anguilliformes; family Anguillidae; genus Anguilla; species Anguilla anguilla. Next base: position 49,365,413 of record NC_049202.1, read on the forward strand.
TTGTATGTTCTCTGTTGGACATGTAAGTAAAGTTGCAAGATGGCCGAAGTTGTGAGTGAGTGGGCAGGGTTGAAGACGGAAGAGGAGACTTCTTTGATTGTAAACACAGGACTACAGCAAGGCTGTAGAAATAAATCCTGCATACTATGCCTTAAAACTGGTAACTAATCTGCAGTTCAGTGAAGTGCATGCAAATTGCAAGTTTACCAATGGATGATCTTAGAGCATGAAAAATATAAGCAAGAGGTGTTCTTATTATAATCTGTTTTACGAAATGCTACCCACTGAGGGGGGGAAATCTGCTTCAACTTCTTTTCTCTGGCAATCATCAGTATCTGGAGGAATGAAGGATGTATACTTATTATGCATTTTACTGATTTTCTTGGCACATGAACCTATGGTATCCTTTCAAGACCACAGCTATCAGATCCTATGTTTTTGCTTATTAGTTCAACTCTCTCATTAGATTTCCCTATAATCTTTGTTTGCCATACACAGTGATAAGAGAAAATCTGCCAAAGGCCAGAGACAGCTGCTCTATGATAGACTGTTCCATAATCCGATTAACTGCTGTTCTCCCAGTTTCCACAAATTTCTGTGAGAAGTTCCTGTATTACACCACATGCTGCTGATCTTATCCTGGCCAGCAGCATTCTGCTTCCAGAGAATGTGATATAATATTTGGATTTGTGAGAAGAAGACTGGAACACAGAGGAAGCTGCCTTTCAATCATTTCAGAGCCAGTATTCCATTGGGATGGTTTATGGTATTTCAGCACCTTGGTATACAAACCTTTTGTATGTATTTATATTTGCAGCAGTGTGTACATTATTTTTCCAGAATAATACATCCAGACATCATTTTCAGTTGTGAAGTGGCAGAATATTAACATGTTTCCAATTAATGTGCCCAGAGTTGGACACTACAATATAGTGGTCGCAGAGAGTGGGGAACTACGGGCAATGAACTGCCAGGGTTGTTTCTAACTCAGCTCCCTCACATTTATCAGAAATTGAGAAGAGAAGAAACAACAAATTGTTTGGAAAGAAAGAAATATCTTCAGTTAATCAGAAAACCATAAATGGAATTGGATTTAGTCAGGTGGAAATTCCGTAATAGCTTCCAATGCCTTGTAGATAGTTTTAAAATGTGTAAGTCTCCAGCACTTCATCAGTGTTGTCTAAACTCAAAGTCCAGTTTCTAGTTTCTTTATGCAGATGAGATGTGAAAGCAAAGTGAACAGGGAACTTCATTAACTCTATTAACTGTTATCATTTCCTTTTATAATTAAGTAACTTTAAATTAATTCTCAATGAATGAGAAAGGGAGTACAAAGAAATCATATCAATGATAAGATTAGCAGTGATAAAAAATAAGCGAACTGAAACAATAAGAAGCAACAACATACAGCATTGCATACATACAATGTTTTGGACTGTGTATTAAAACAACTAAAATCTGAGCTCATTGGAGGCACAAAACATGAAGCCAGATTATTTTTGCAGCTGTAAATTTGTCCAAACAAACTGTTGAAGCTACTGGAGCACAGCATATTTGCTCTCTTCAGTAGAGCATGGACAAAATTAATTCTGTAGATCACCACTTCTGTTTCTATATCCAGGATAAAAACACAGAACAACGACCCTCACTAACGCCCCACATCAAATTGGGAAATTTATATCTTCAAAATCAACCATAAACACAGTTGATATTCCATTACATAAATAAGTACATACATCACTATATCATTGCTATTTATTAAATTAATTGTTAATTAAATTAATTAAAAAGTTTTTGAGACCCTTTAGGTTTTCAAATGGGCCTAGAGCTGCTCTGTGCGAACAGTCAAAAAAACCCACGAGGGATGAAACTTTGGTGAAAACTACAGTGACATGCATTGTTAATGAATTCAGTTCCACTTCAAGATATACATTTCATCATTTATTTTTTTATAAAATCAACATGTAGAAAATATGAACTGGTATCCGTTACTGAAACATTTAAAAAAATTAAGTGCAAAAATGCTATCAACAGAAAAATATTCACCCCTGAGCTCACTCCCTTTCCCTCTATGTCCAAAAGTAAACAGAAGAATGCAATTAAATAAAACCACTATCTCCATCAAACCCCAGCAAATATGCCCACTGCTTAACCCTCTGGGGTCGAGAGCTCCGCCGGCGGAGCTCGACAAGATGAAATTAACTTTGTTTCTATTTGGATGATTAACTTCACGTGCTGTTATCATACAGACGCAACAAAAACATTGACAGAAACCTTAGAATCGACTTTCCAATGCGCCCATTGGCAAATAATATGAATTGTTTTAAATGTTCCAAATTTGATTAATTAGATCATGTATGCTTCATTAAACTTTACTCATTACTATGTGAATTTCGCTCAGCAGGAAGTCCGCCCAAATCGCATTCACATGTTAACAACATTATAATTACTCTCCATAGAAGGAGACTAAAGGAGGGGCGATGCGAGATCCATGTGAGAAATGCCAAGTCTGCGAAAGCGGGATAGAATGTCAAAGTGTCGCCTAATTCACTTCTTTTGAGGTGAACATTTCGTTTAATTTTGGAAAATGGTCCGTCCGGAAGCCGACACTGATGAAGAGCGGTGTCATTTCGAACAGCGAACTGATCCAGCTGAGGATCAACTTCATGCGTAAGTATATTTCTTATGATCATATTGGTAAATATGTGTACTGTATTGCAACGTATCTGTGTGTTTGTAGGAATATCCAGCAATGTGCGCGTTTGTAAATTCCCACACTACGAACGATTCGAACTATTGCATCTCAAAATTATAGGCTAGGCTCTCTGCGTCTGGTTGTGTTAGAAGTATCAGGTAGAATGTATGTTTTTCGATCATATTCGTAATAAACAGCTCATGCCTGGCGTGTAGTGGCGTGGCTAGGATTCTAAAACTGATGTCCTTGCACAATCGATATTAGCATACTCTAAGTAAGTTCGGGAAATAGCAATAAAATAACCACTTAGCTAAACAGACCTAGCCTACTTCAGATTGAGGCATTGTTATTATGAGTTGCGTGTAGTTTAGTTGGAATATCAGTGTTTATTTAGTTAAGCTAATGTTTTTTCGTTGATAGCTTGCATTATTTGTAAATGTGTGCTGTATTACATTCTCTGTGTGTTTGTAGGAATATTCACTAATATGCGCGCTTGTAAATTCCCACACTACGAATGATATCAAAATGATAGGCTACCTCTCTGCGTCTGGTTGTGTTTGTTTGGTTCTTTGTTTGTATATGATGTCACATTTCATAAATTGTGTTTTCATTAGTTAGTGGTTTGTCCCTTTTTTGTAAAGCACATTTAATTTTCACCTGTTGAAGGAAATGTGCTATATAAATAAAGTTTGATTTGATTTCACATTTCCTAACAATTTTGTTTTTATTATATTTGCAGAGATGCTTATCAGGAAACACGGCCTAGTTCACCACTAGCTAAGAGGCCAGGCAGACGTTGCAAGAGTACACCAGTCTCATCTCATCTTCCATGCAGTTTACTTCAATAAATGTTCTAAAATCAAAAGTTGTCTTTGTTTCTGTCTTCTAAATGGCTCACTGAGTCTTTGTCTTAGTGGTGGGGAGGCATGCGGCCAGGTGTGAATAGCCTACTTAGCTGGCAGGTATTCCTACCCAATGCATATTCATTACAGAAAGGCCATTTGCCCTCCCATTCTCACCTGGTGTTGAAAAATAGTAGTCACAACACTAACTTTTAGCAATTTATTTTATATTTCTCATTGGATTTGCTAAATATTTTGTCATCTTTTGATACCCAAGACCTTGAAGAACACATTTCAGTGACCAAAAGTCTTAGTCACAATTGTTTAGTGTGTTTTATTACAACATTCCTGTACATGTTCAAAACTACTGTTTACAGTTTGTGTGTTTTAGAGCAGTTTACAATCCACACATGATTATGACCTACTTACTGCTGCCATATTGTTGTAGCTGAGTTTGTGCTGAAAACAAAGATATGAAACACTTTGGAATCACTGTATATAAAGTTGATGAAATTTACACAAATGTCAGAGCATCGCTCAATCACCAGTGTGCCTCATTTTACCCTTAGACCCCAGGGTTAAAGTGCACAATACAAAGACCATTGTAAGAGAAAAGACAGTCAACTTACATGTGGATCCTACATTCCGGTCCCTAAGAATTGCACAACCACGCATTATGGAGACAAATAAAGACTTCTAAGACAAAGTGCAGTCCTTTTCACAATTTTTTTTCAAGAATTGATATTCTTTCTTCTTTCTTTGTGGACCAGAAGTTACTAGCAAAAGATGGTTAGTGGTTAGGGCTTCCAAGTCATTGGGATCAGTGGATTATTTGGCAAAGGAACAACTGTTCAGCAAGTGTACAAGAAAAACAACGCTAAAATAATATGTACATGCAGAATAAAAGTCATGACTCAAAAGATAAGGTTTCTGAGTGGCACACAGAACTTAAGCAGTCATGTGACACACATTATATGAATTGACCATGGCATTGTCCTGGGAGGGAGTTTCAGTAAGCAGGATATTCACTACCTCATCACACTGAACCTTTCCTCTGATCTGTCAAGCACCCACTGTCTGTATGTGTAAGCTGTGTAAGTAGAGCAGAGCCACAGCACAATGACTTACACACACAAGCTAATCCGTGTCTTATTGAACTGAAGATGTTGCAGATGTTGCAGGTCTACTAGACAGACTTGTCCATCCAGATCAGGAGAGCAATAGACACAGGGACAGTGCAGAGATGTTCTTTAAAGTGGTCAAGTTGTCTCATGTTCTTTCATTTTCCTAACTTTGGTTCAACCCTGGTGAAAAACCACATGCAGCGTAGGTAGGCCTCAAATCTCTTCAATCCTCAATTTAATAATGAATACAGATCAATTTGATACAAAATAAATATTTATTAAAGGCGCGCTGCTTTCCCACTTGGGATCTAAGCCTAGAAATGATGTTTGCTGCTGCATCCCAACTGTACTTGGTGAAAGAGGTGCTTTTATAAGATAAATGTTTCCCTGTCACATAGGTGTGAAAAGGGAGAGCATAGTAACTTAGTGACTGCTAATGTCAGATGGTCACATGTAAGAGGTATTCTCTAGCCACATGGCAGGCTTTGCGCATTCCTAATGCTGGGCTGGTAAGCTGGGAATTTCACTGAGATAAGATCAAGAGTGTAAAATGAATTAATAGAAAAACAAAATCAATACAAAGCAAAACATGCTGGGATAAAGCTAGAACAACAAGTTCCTCATTTGCTTCATTTTGAAATCTTCAAAGGACTATAGTTCAAAGGAAATGTTGGGATGAAACTAATCCATTTTCAATCTGTTTTGTAGCAATTAATGTTTCCTCAGCCAAGGATGTGCAGTTTCCCGTTTTAAAAGGAAATGGCAAATGCTGTTCTGAAAATAGTGAATGATATTTCTGTGTTCAAGATCATATCCAAATTTAATCAAGAGATCGAAAACTACCAAAGATGACATAAGACACAACGGATGGAATATCCAGGCCATAAACAAACAAAAAAAGCCGCAAAAGAATAACTGGAGCATAAAATATTTCCTTTCCTTAGAAGCACCATCTGTCTTTTAAAGGATGCATTCTGTAAGAATTTAGACATGGTCACAGGGAGGAAAAAAAGTTTATTTACTTGCTGGGAGGAAGACACGTTTATCTGACTGCATTAACTTCAAAACTTATAACGAGGTTCAAATCCATTTGGCTAGAACAGTCACAATTGCAATTCTGTATGTGTCAATCATCCTTTGACCAGGGTTATAAATCAAGGTTTCCTCATCCTTAATCATGTTTGGACTTTCTCTATATGCTCAGTGGAGCTATGGAGATGAATGTTGATTGGATTTGATACTCGGGTTCAGGATTTGTTCAATGTGATTCTGATCAAAGCAAATAATAGTAGACAGCAGGGTACAGTAGCTGTGATTTTATTAAATTGAATTAAATAATTATGACACTGTCCACCTTTTATTATTAAATTATCTTAATACAAAATCTTGTGGATAATTGCAATTAAGTGAAATTTTCACACAGACTCTGACCCAATAATAGAATAAATAATGAATGACACACATGTTCAGAGTGATACAGGTTTTCTATCTACTTGTGCATCAGTTGCCAACTGCCTTAATCCTTTCATGTCTCTTTCAGCTTGTTCATTTGTGCAACAAATGGGAATAAGCCTCATAGTGGATACCTTATAACCGCAAGCAATTCCCCTTGAACCAGATGGAAAGATGTATGATTGATTTTTAAATGAGAACAACTAGCCCCGAAATAAACAGACAGAAAGAGAGAACGATCAAAATACATTCATGTGTCTGAAGAGCACTTAAAGGCATCATCTAAAATGGAGAGGGAGGAGTCCACTTCAGGCACACTCTACAGCTTGGTAATTTCTTATGGGAAGATTATCAACAAAGCATACAATATTAATTGCTGTCTCAGTGTAATGTGGTGAAATATTCCATCTAGGAAAACCGTGAAATTGTATTTTGAGGAGTTTCTTTGAAACATGTTTGTTTAAATAACAAATAGGTACTCCCTGCATTGGACTTTTAGGAAATGCTACATCCTTTTCAGTCTTCTCCTCAGGTCAACCAAGTACACTTTTTTCAAGTCTAAATATGTTGGTGGCTGATGACAGATCTAGAGACATTCCACAGGGTGCTTGTGATGAGGCAGAACGTCAAATTCCAGAGGCTCTGTTTTCAAAAAATAAAAATATGTGCAATATGTCCAAAGCTTAAATGCAATCCCATTAGTATGTTCTTCTTTCAATATAAGAAAGCTAACTGTTCTGTCATTAATATTAGCCAATACACAAAATAAAGATTATTTATCCTACTATCCAATTATAAAGACATATTTCATGCACTGCAACATTAAATTACAGAACCCCTAAAATATTATCCTCCAAGTTATGAACTGACTGGTCAACTAAATGAGATATGAAACCCAAAGTAGCATATGCAATTATGCCTTATCAAGCAACTAATTATCACTGATGCAGAAAGATGAACATTAAATGGAATTGAGTCACATGCTCCGTTGATTAAAAAACTTGAAATGCACTCAGAATTATACAAAGGGGCATGTCTTTGCAATGTTTCTAAAAATATACAATGAAAGCCAGCTGTGTTTCTTATGATGAAGGGCCAGAACAAATCCAACAGTTGACAAGAGACTGAAAAGGAGTGGTACAGTCCGGAAAGCAGAATGAGAAAATAAAATACTTTCTAAGGTACTAATTAAAGCCGGATGTATTATTGCTTTCTAACTTAAATGTAGCTTTGTAGCTATACAATGAGAGTAACCTGCTTAAAGTAACCTAGTTATGAGAGTAATTATTCTAATTGTTGGATTGAGAAGGAAAAAATCACCCTTGTCTTGCAGAAAAGAAACAATCCAGTCAGGACCACTCTTAAAACTAGATCCAATTATAAGGGTCTTTATTTCTGCAGAAAGAGGATGCCTGCTGACAGAGTTACCACCATACTAAAAGACATTGTTTACAGCGATCTTTTATGCCCTGTAAGAGGGACTGTGTGCCAGTTGCAAGGACAACCACCTCATTCGATAAGAAAGTAAAACTTCTCATCCTCCCATTTTGTAATGCTTCTGGCTCAAGGCTCGTAGGAGTTGGAACTTTCTGGCCTGTGAGATATTTGTATCCAGCTTGCACAATTACTCAGTCATCCCCTTTCATATAAAAGATACAAGCTATGCTAATCAGGATGGAACACATTATTTTATATAACCTGAAAAAAGAAATAATAATTATAATACTATGGACAAAGACATGTTAACCCTTCAAAATCAATAAAAGATTAAATTCTTAAATTAATGTATTTTTACTTTCAGAGGTGTAAACATTTCAGAGTTCTGAACAAGCCATTCTTATGTTTTAGAATCATGTGAGATACTACTGCAGTTCATCCTGAGTTCAAAAAATACTATCGATGAAAATATTAAATGTTATTCTTATTCAATTAAATTCCAACTGTGAAGATAGGTAATGTTCGTGATGAGAATTCTACCCCAGTCAGGTAGTCAGTCCACTACTCTTTTATTTGGCGCACATTGATGGAATATACAAAAGCAACACAACCCGAAACATCAGACAAATCAGACTTTTGTTTGTGCATATATATTTTGATAGCCAGCAGTCTGTGACAGTCTGGAAGCTTGTCATTGAAAGGAGATGCATGTTGGCATGCTGGCTCCACCCCCAAGCTGTTTTTGTAAGTCTGGTGCTGATGGGACCCCTGCCACCTGCGATTGCTCAGGAGATGAAAGGGAATCCATGTGCTCTCTTTCTTGCATGCAAGTACAATGCAGTCCGTAAGTATTTGGACAGTGGACACAATTACTGTTGCTTTGGCTCAGTGCTCCAGCACAATTGAGTTCCCAGGAAAGTAGTTATTGGGAGGGGGAAGATCCATGATATTCACATGGTCTAGCCTACACCTAACATTTCGTGTTGCACTCTTACTGTCCCTGTAAACTCTGTAAGTGCAATTAATTTGTACTCTTTCTCAAAATTATCAACCAGTCTACATATTCTTTAGTTTCACTCTTCAAATGTTATGTACAAGAAACTATAATCTGTTCACAGCTTCAGGTTTGAGTGCTGACCGATGGCATGTCACCACAGCCATGATGAAAGGCCCTCTCTAATGGCTGGGATACACAAGTATTACTTGGCCAGGCAGGCTTACATGTGGTGTCAGTAGCAGTTCTGTTTAGAAGTCATCGCAATCTGTCTCTCTCTACATTGCAGAAGAAAATATATGAAATGGGAACAAAGGGCTTATCACATCCAATGAAGACACAAGTCTAAATTCAATATAAAGTCTCGCTAATTGTTATCCATACAAAATAGCTGACAGGGTGTGCTTCAATATGAAACATTTCTAGAACTTTATCTTATTTTGTCTTAACCTATTTTGGTTATTTTTATGACAGCTTTGCCTTTGAGCAAACATTCATAATCTAGCACAATTCTACAATAAAGTATTTATTTTTTTTATTTTACTGGAATAAAATTTAAGGTTTTCAAATTAGATACAATGCAAAAAAGTCTAAATTAACTCATTTACCCCAGGAAAAATAATCATGCAGGTCTGAATGTAATACATTTTGTTTATCTTAGCAGTGCTGTGATATATGTATTAAAATGGGTGAAATTGTTCAGAATTCAGTCAGCAGATTAGTTTTATTATCATGCTGAAACTGTAACTTAAAATACACATGGGAATTGTCTGGGCATTGATTGCAATAATCCTACATATCATAAATAGTTTCTTTAGCCCTTACGTAGAATCAAGAAGATGTTCATGAAACAAGAATGAATGAGAATGAATGAACAAAAATGAAAGTACTCTGAGAAATGTCCATTTAAATATTTATTGCAGAACAGGCCCATTCTTTCATTCTTTTTGTGCTTGAGGCAATTTGAAGTATAGTGCAACTAGAACAAATATCTCATATTGTGATAATTTTGCATAACTGGACTGGACTTCCAGGACTGAGCAGCTTGAATTGAGGGGGTTATATGTCTTTGATGTTTCGGGCCATTACACCTGACAGCTTATTCTGGAAGCTCTGGGATGAGATGTTAAATAAAAAATGTTACATAGTTTAAAAGAGTGCAATCTGCATTTAACCTAAACCAAGATCACAAAAGTCTTAGATATCTCTGATATCTCTGTCTTATTCATTTTCACATGAAATAGACGACTGGGGGTTGTGTCATGCTTGCAGTTAGGATCATAACTTGTCATTGCATTGTATGAGCATGTAATCCTACCTACTTTAGGTTTTCATAGATACAAAATGCAAATAATGATATTCTGTCACACCCCAATGAATAGGCTACATCGCCAGTTGTCACTCCATTGTTTTCTGGGATATAGGCTGTCTCTATGGGGTAGGCTTTCTGTATTTTTTTTTTTTAAGTAATTTTTTCAACTCATTCATAGAGATAAAACCATTTAATTTATATGCTATTTCTTTACCTTCAACAATATTCAGTACTCCTATTGCAAAAATTTACAGACATAGGACAGCATAGCAATATTCTCAATACATGCATTATAGTGGTCATGCAATTACTGTATAGAGTGTCGGAGGAGAAAGGGACACATTCATACTTGAGTACCAACACCTTCTACTTGTTGGTGATTTGTTTTTTTTGTTTTTTTGGTTAAGAAAATGGCGCCAACTGCTGTATTTATTACTGAGTCAATTTGTTTAAATTTTAGAAAGTAATTTCACCCCAAATAAAGTCATGGGTGGGGTATTGTAGTAATTTCTGTTCTTAAATCTACATGCCTGACAGTGAGGCCTTTTTTCTAGGCCATAATAACCTGAAATTGAATCAGTTCTTTCTTATCCAGGGAGATATTGGAAGCTGATACATTGACCATCTGAACAAAGTGTTGCACTGACTTGTAGAATTGCGTGGTAATGAAGGCCTGGTGAACTTGAAAGAAATGTTGTTCAACGTGATTTCTTACGAAATAATTTCCCCCCCTCAATCAATTTTACTGCATGCCAATCTTATGAGTGTCTGAGTGAATGGTGTGCGTGCCCTGTGATGGACTGGTGCCCTGTCAGGGTATATTCCTGCCTCTCCCTGGGATTGGCTCCAGCACCCCCCGCGACCTTGACCACGATAAGCGGATAAGTCAATGGTTGGATGGATGGATTGATGGATGTATGTCAATATGGTGTTTCAATCTTGTTTTTTTTTGTTGTTTTTTTTCATTTAATGAACAACTGACAAGTGGAGTGTAAAGGCACAAAATGTAATGTGACCACAGTGCACTTACTGCTCATAAAGCAATAAAATAATAAATAGGACCACCAGGTTCTTTCCCCTTATTTTTTTCGCATGGTACTTCAGTCCTCCTCCAGGTAGAGGTTGTGATAATCACTTTAAGTCCCTTCTCAAAACAATTATCCATTTGCACCACCTCAATAATCTAAGTTGATAAAGTAATTGCCACTAATTAAGCACAGACAATGACTGACAGCGGTGTTTGCAAGCGACACTCACGTTAAATTCAGTTTGATTGCTTACTATCATGGACATGCAAGAGTACATTTAAGCATTGTGCAGGGGCATGATTTCTAACATGGTTTTGTAAGAAGCAGTGGGAAACATCCACATTTAGAAGAGAGAGCAGTTGTATAACATTTAACTGGCACACAAAGGTCATATAAAAATGTATTCATGATTCAACTAATTAACTCATTAATCATGGTCTTCAATCAAGGCATTATGTGACATCAGGTGTGTCAATGCTGGGCTAAAACAAAAACCTGCACACACTCCAGCTCTTTTCGGGTAAGATTGGACACCCCTCCTTTATATGGTTGCATTTTTCTTTTCTATCTCTTTTTTTACTGAAACAATACTCAGTACAAGTCCTGGAGAGCCACAGAGTCTGCTGAGTTTTGTTGTTTCCTTAAGATCAGCAATTCAGACCCAAGAAACAAGGTGACATGAGTTAACTGTGTAATCAACTGCTTTAACTGATCAATTGCTGTGCTACTCAAGTACTGAGTAAACAACAAAAGCCAGCAGACCCTGCTGCTCTCCTGGACCAGGAATGAGGACCACTGGCTCAAAGACATGCTTTTTGCAGCATTTAAACATCCATCCATGTTCATTTCCCTTCCTGACTCTCTCCATATTAGAACAACTATTTTTCTTTAAATAAATGCCTCAATTAGAAACTCAATTATTAGTCACTTGACTGTGCCACTGGAGTGCCTATGGGGACCACTGGATGGTAACCATTTCCCTAGTAATAAATCCTGTAATAAAAGTCCTGTAATGCAATTCAATTGTGAACCTGTAATGCAATAGCATATGCCCATAATGTAATAACATAACTTTATGACCATTTATAACATTACAGGCCTGGTGACTGTTATTTGGCAAGATAATGTAATAAGATTTAACAATAACAATAATAATGAGGTGTTGTGGTATTTTAGTTACATTTGTGATTCTGTGGTACATCCTTTTGTGATTCTGTGGTACACCTTTTTCCAGTTTTAATAATGGCATGATATGTTGTGCCCTTTGTGGTACTTTGTAGCACATTGCGGTATACTTTGTGGTACTTGGTGCCGTTTTTATCTCCACCAGGCGAGAGCCTGGAGGGGATTATACGTTTGGTCGTGTGTGTGTGTGTGTGTGTGTGTATCTCTCCGCAGCTAATCTCGCATACTACTGGGCCGATCAGCCTAATACTTGTTGTGCATGATGACAGCAGGTCAATGACCTGAATTCTCGAATATGCTGCAAATCGGTCAACAACGAGTATTTTATTTGAATTAATTTCCATCATTGTCCATTGAAATACATTGACGGCTAATGCCGGTAGGGGCTGCAAGTGATTATGGTAAGTGTAACCGAAAATAGTCTTATCATCGCATTCACTTACGCATTCACTCTGTGGTTACAGTCAAGGACGTACATTGTCAACGCTTTTTCATAATTTCTTGGGAAATACTATTATTATTGAGGACTGTTGTTTGCTGATAGATCTAGCTGACATCGTTTTCTGGTGTAAGACAGAAGCGGATAGAAATATATCATTGATTTACTGTCTCTGTCTCTATTTACTGAACACAAATAAAATTTCATCATTGCTATGTAAGTATTACTGCTCAAAATATTTCGGTTATATACGTTGTTTTTTAAGTTGAGTGTCTTTAAATAGGTTAGTGGTATTATATAATGTGGATATTTCACACTGTAATGTAAGCATTAGTAGTGTAATCGTTTTTGGGATGCATGCAACAGTGATGACAAGAGTGTTGGAACATTGCCAAAACGTGATGGACAGTTAAATTGTTTTCATATCGTTCCATCCCCATACAAGCTGACCTAGCTAAAGATATTTGATTTCTGCATTATTAACGATATTTATTATCTCCGCCAGGCGAGAGCCTGGAGTTTGCATGTTCTCCCATGTCCGCGTGGGTTTTCTCCGGGTACTCCGGTTTCCTCCCACAGTCCAAAGACATGCAGGTAGGCTGATTGGAGACACTAAATTGCCCATAGGTATGAGTGTGTGAGTGAATGGTGTGTGTGCTCTGCGAAAGATTGGCGGCCTGGGTGTATTCCTGCCTCTCGCCCAATGCCCGCTGGGATAGGCTCCAGCATCCCCCATGACCCTGCTCAGGATAAGCGGGTATAGATAATAGATGGATGGATGGATATGCAAGCTGTGTTCAGTTATGCAGTCCAATGTTGCGTATAATAAATTAAGTTGCTTTATTGCTTTTACACGACAATTACACTTTTACTCACAGACCCTTTCATTTCACATTTTTTAAAATTACGACTTCCATGAATAAAATACATCCTACGTCAACGCATGCTATGCAAAACATTCACCAAAAATGAACAATCTATGTATATTAAAAAATTGGACACCTCAAAGAGTATGAGGGAAGGGAAGGGTTTTATAAGCCGGATGGATTTTAATTGACCCTTTGTTGAACTTAATAATCAAGTCAAATTCAATTTTGACAGAAACCGAATGATATTGTCTCTTGCAGTTATATATTTGAACAACCTAACAGCCTGGAATCCACTGGGCAAGGGTCTTTTGGGAAAGCTACACACATCTCGACTCCCCTCCCCCAAATGCCTGCTGTTGCATGGGGGAGAACCATCCCTTCACCAAGTCAGTGGGCATGACAGAAACCTAATGGAAATCCCATTGGATATCGCCCATTATCAGCAATGAGCTTCCCCTACCCCCTCTCAAGAGTCTTCACATTCTTCATGCATTTATCTATTTGTATTGCAAACCAAAGACAAATCCATTGTAGCATACAAGGCAAAAAAAAAAAAAAAAATTCTTCAAAAAGCAATAACAAATATGGCTAGCCTAAATTTGGGTCAATATAATAAAAATGGTCCATGTTGCATAAATACCCCAATGGAATGGAAATAGAATTTGGGCTGTAGGCAAAGGCAAAGGGCTCTATTTTCTGGAATCAATGTCGCAGGGCACATGGATGCAGTCAAAGGTGCCATGTATGGGCAAACTGGGCGTAGACTGAATGTTGGTATTTTTGTGACTAGAGGTGAGTAGCACACCTCAAAGTGCATGGTCCAGGCTGAAAATGGGCTGCCAATTTCCATCTACTGCTGCCTTCACCTACACATTGACTTTGTATTGTTATCATTAAAAAATATTTACAAATTTAGGACAGAGATAGCTTTCCATAGATACCGAGTGGATTAGAAAATATTTTATGCTTGCTAAATACAGAATAGGAATCTGCTAAACAATGATTTAAGCCATATCAAAAGCAGTGGTTGTAGGTGTGCTGTCTGTTGCCTAAAACATACAAAAAGTATCTTAAGAATTTTTTCAAAATGTGAAGTTTACATTTATCTACAGGAAGTAGCATCAAAAATTAAGAAATTTATGCAATTCACAGATTTCTATTATTCATGTCACTATTATTTCAAATTTCTAAAAATTGGTATACACTTCAGCCAGTCTAAATATTGATGCTTATGGGTAATACTTAGAACATGGATATGGTTACACCAAATTATATTTGTGTACTTATCAATTTATGAAATAACAACTTATTATGAATCTTAGAAAACTGTAATTTTCTTAAATGAATAGAACAAATAATAATACATGCAAGACTGAGGTGAAGATAAAAATAGTTAAGAAAATAGTTTTTGCAAGGCATATTTATTCTTATTCTGGTTCTTTAAATCTTAATTGCTCCATATTTTGATGTACTTTCTGTCATGTGTGGGCATTTGGTTTGTACCTGTGAAGACCACTACAACATATGGTGTGCTCGATTATTCATGGAAGCTTGCAAAATAAACATTCGACATTGCAAACAATACAGCATATCTCTCTTTTATGATAAACAATTCATACTTAACGCAAGTATTCGGTCATAATGAAATCCTAGAATCTTTATATTCTGAGGTAATGTTTTTGATGATTTTTTAATTGAAGTGCTTCAAAATATTTAATATAGCCTCATATACTGGCAGTGTTTTAATTTTAGTCATTGTTTATTTTTTGTTATTCATTATTTATAAAATCAAATATATAGTTTTGTTTAAAATTAAATCAGTTTAACATTTCAACATTAAAACTGTTCACTCCATAAAAATGGAGGCTTACATATGATTGCTAGAAATGGAACAGCTTTTGCCATGACCATATCCTCTAGCTTTATATAAAACAGATGTAATGTTCCAGTGTGCTCCTCCAATTTATCAATGGACCATATGTTTAGTGGCATAAAACTCCTATAGGGCCCATCCATGTTTGCTTGGTTAAGTTTGCGTAATTTATTTTGCCTCAGGACACTCACAAAAGTGCTCATGCTATGTACCAATGCATAATTTAAATCTCCATATAGCGAATATATCGCCTGTGGTTTATTTATGAAAATTGGAAAGGGAGAAAAATATCAACATCAAATGTTTATTGAGTGATGCCCTTGGATCATGCATTTAAGCTTGCCATATTTATTTGTATTGCATAGTCCTGATGAAATCTGGTGTACAGGTCAAGTTAAATTTAATTGATTATGGACCACCCTTAGTGAAAAAGAAAGCTTTCATATTCATTACTATGTGTGACACTTGTGTATGGAAGAACAAAAGAATGAAACCATGTTTATTTGTCATAACTATATGTTTTACGCAATGTGGACTGCTCATCCAGTCTCTCTTGTGGCATTATGCATAAAATCCCTTCTTCTGGGGAAAAAAGACTTGCCTTCAGGCTTTAAATATGTCACCCTGCCCTTTAAATTAGAAGTATCTGAAGCTGAACAAAAGGCTGGATGAGATTCACACTGTGGTTGGCGGCACCAGTGAGTATCTTAAAGGTTCTGCATGTTTCATTAGTTAAAAGGTCAGGCAGCGTTTCAAAAGATATATTGAGCTGATTCCGAATCTGAATTAAATCCTCTAGTTCTCAGAGGAATGGGCAGACGTCTTATTCCAAGTCAACACATGGCTTGCTCTTAATAGTTAGCCTAAGTCAATTGTCATATTGTCATATTATACATTACCTTTTTCTGCTACACTATGAATTTATTTGTATACAGGTTTGATTTAATTATATTCCATAAATGTATTAAAATAATTTTCTAATCAAATTATTCTAATTATTTTGCATTTTTTGCATGGTCAAAAAACTAGATATAACATTCAAATGATAAGTTTAAGCAGGTGATGCCCAATCACACAGAAGGCAGAAAAATGCCTTATGGCTGAATATCTACAACAGCAGCTAACCCACGGCCTTGATTTCTTTACCAGTAATAATATAGCAATAATATATTATATTATTTTCTAATATTCATTGGTTGACTAATTTATTTAGGAAAGTATTTTTGTGTGATCTGATATGAGCTTTACCATTTACCAGTAGCTCCCTTTTCTTGTTGTGGTGCTTTTCTGTGACAGATAGAATATTGATGGTTAATACATGGTTTTAATTTTGCAGAATGCTGTCTATGATAATGGTTTTCTTTAAATGTTATTATTTGCGAGTGGGGGAAGGGTAGGGATGGCCAGAAACTTTAGGCTGGGCTGATAACACTGCTGAAAATAATTTTGAAGAACATCGCACAAGCCAGTTACGTATTTGTGTACTTTAACAACATTATTCACCCGAAAAGGCAACAATTCTCTATCGTTGCCTTATGTTTGCATTGTTAAAAGATAATTTGTAAAGTCTTCTGTCACCATGTCTTCATTAATGTCATATAGATTAAGCCACCCATTTACATAAAAAGGATATATTCTGCTCCCAGTAATGCACATTTCTATGTCTGCCAAGCCAAAACCTGTAATTTTAAAGTATTCTAGAGCATTATGTATTCGCAGCACATCAAATACACTCACAGAATACTAACTGTAGGTAGCTCATTCAAAATGAACATGTTCATATGCCTTTCTATGCCTAAGAAACACCTACCAAGTCATGTCCTGCAGGGTAGTAATCAGATCAGAGACCAGCAATCAGATGGTTTCAGGATTGAATACACACTCATGTTTCTCTGTAGTTGCCAGAATCATGAAGACCACAATGGATGGAAGAATGGACTACAGTGGACATTGTGGACAGATGTTGGAAGACCTTGAATTCATTAATGACTTGCCATTCTTGCCCCACAACTTTGCATAGATGCAGGAGGAAACCAACATCTTTGAAGCAACCTCAACCAAAGTGGGATGAGAAATATGAGAAAAACAAATGAAACTAAACAAAGCCAATACCAACCCAAAAACAATAAGAGGAGGGCCATAGAAGAGGTCGACCTATTTAAGAAGCATCATAAAAAAACAGGGAGCTCATATACAAATGTTTCCATCACACTGAAGAAAAGCTAGAACAATGTAAACATCTAAAGCAAGTACTAAATTCCAAAGATTTTCATCTTCATTGTCAAGGCCTTACTGCTATATGGTGTTGAGAGTAAGGATTACAAACAAACAGGAAAATCCACTGTTATCAACACCTGCCTAAGAAGGATATTACACGTCAGATAGCATGTACATTTACAAATTTGAAGCAATGTAAATGGACAGAACATGGCCAGGCAACCAACCAGATCATGAATAGGATGTGGGGACGGACTGACCACACCCTTTACTGGCATTTAGCAGACCTTCTTATCCAGAGCGACTTGCAATGCTTACCCAAGTGCAACGGTCAGGGATCAAAGTGCAGTAATTCCCTAAAGGGGAGAAAATGTAGTCCCAAGTGCAAGATGTGCAGACAACTTGTCAGCTACTCTATTCAGCATTGAACTAAGTTGTACAAACAAGAACAAAAGGAAGCACACATCAAACATCACAAGACAGTCTCTGACATGAAACCCACAGGGTAAAAGCATAATGTCTCAAAGAACACCTGGAGACGGGACACTGAAGATGAACATGGAGAAAGTGAATACTCCTGGAATGTCATAGAAAAGACATTCGATGTTGTGCTGCATGAAAAGGCATCATTGAAGCCATGTACTCCTTAAGGGGTGATGGGCCTGAGGAAAAGGCTTTTCATGATATTTTCATTTGTAGTGTTTTAGTGTTTTTTTAAGGAGCCAGTCTCACAGTCCTTAGCAAACCCCCCTGCTGGGCCTGTGTTACTGTAATGAGTGTATCTACAGTATGATGGCCCATATAAAAAGCAGATCATTCTTATTACAACAAAGTGTACTCCAAACAGTACCATTTCTTCCATAGTCAAAGCTTTCTTTTAACTGTGCCTGATGATTTCAAAGTTAAGCTACTGATTATTTATCCTTTTTGGACCTTCTTCAAGGGGTTACAGATTAATACAGATCCTATCTGTCTGAAGTGTTCACTTTTCTCATTGTCAAAAACCACAAAATCTTGCTGTCCTGGATTGATGAAAGGCAACCTGTGGGTACCTTTAGTTGCCTTGCATAATGGTATTTAATATTGTAATGTGATCTTATCCTGCTTACTAATAATATAGTGCCTGTAGTTTTCTATTTGGATCCAAGATTGTTTGGACAGGGGTGATCAAGTATGTGGTTTTCTTTGAGATATACCATAGGTATAAAGATAAATAAACTAAAAAATATAATGAAAAGCACACAGATAATTACAGAGTAATGCATTGCTATATGTTGTAGACCACGGGCTGGCTAAGAAGAATGGAAATCCTATGTATTGCACCTGTATGAGGTTTTCATTAGGCAGGTATTGTTTTCTCTGCAAAACAGTTTTTACTGGTCACGGATAGAATTCACAAGAAGTAACTTGTCACAAACAATATGAGCTTCAATTATGGCCTAAAGGCATGTAGGGGGGTTCACAGAAGTCTTCCTCATCTTATCAGACCCTCAAAGTAAAACAGCCTGTTTACTGTGCTGACAGGTAGTCAGCAATTGTGATGAAGAGACAGTGCACAGTTGCAAAACATCTGATTGGATCAGCATTATGTGAACTTTAGGTTCTTCATAATATAACAATCATGTTTTGTACTTTTGGAAAACTGATGGTATAGAGGTAGTGCAAGCAGGATCATTGATCGATACTGATTTGCCATGATTGTGTATTTATTTAGTTACAATCTGTTTTTATCTCTTTAAAGTTTTTTTTTTTTTTGTTGTTACATCATGTTGTACACTGCTAGGTTAGGTTTTTAATGGAGCGCCTCTTGTCACTTAATGTTGAACGAGTGCTGGGCATCAACACTGTTGACTTGGGCCATAAATCTTCTGATTCTAACAACTGACAAGGACATTCCAGAATCTGTATACACTGTAGCACTTTATTTCTCCCAGAATTTGGCACTATTGTTAAAATGTGTGGACCTATGCAAATAACACTGTAGGCTACTTTAAGGTTGACAGTTACCATCCAGATGACAGTTACCAACACTGACAAAAAAAATCACAGAACACAGTAAAAACTTACGGAAATTCCAAAAAATGGCAAAAGTCATTGAATCTGTGACACCTATTACTTCTGTGACAAACACTCAATCTTAGTTACAATAAAACCAGATGTTATTACCAGATAATATTATCATAATTTTACATTAATTGTATTTCATGACTCACAGTGTCAGTGAAACATAAATTTAATTGTAATAAAAAAGCTTCCCTAATCATATATTTGCACCCTGTTTTTTTTATGTTGACAGCATAAATCCAACTTTACAAAACAATGTATGCATCATGTGGGCCAAGTCAGAGTAAAGTTTTTTCAGCATTTCAAAATTCATGATTACCAACCATTTTTGACTGAGTGTCAGAGTTTATTTTTATTTATTTATTTATTATGCATTTAACCAGGGAGCCTTTATAAGGAAAAAAAGAAAAAAAAAAAACCTTTAAAATTAACCCTTTGACTACCAGGTAACCTGAAATAACAAATGCTTATGCATTTAAGTACCCCTTATCTACATGTATTGCACTTTTTATCATATGATGTGTTTACATGGGAGTTGACAAAGCTGCATCTATTCCAAGATATTAAAAAGCTGAAATATTTCTTGAGAAAATCAGCTAAGTGATGGATTGCAGCCATGCTGTATACTATCTGTTGTGATATATCTTACTTGTGACAAACCTGTACCATGCATCATCATTTCTTCTCATCCTTTTAATCGTCAGACTTAGAGGATGAAAAAAAAAAACAGCTTGGCGACATCTTTGCATCTCCACAAAATCCTCTTAAGATATGTAAATCCACCTTTGTGTAATAATCTTGGAATTCATTTATGCACAAAAATACTTTAAAAACCTAAAAGAAATGCAGCAGGCTGTCTACATGCATTACCTTTAAAATTCATAAAATCATAATCCAAAAACATCATCTTTGCCAGCATGCATTTTTAAAATTCAGATTAAATCATAGTGTCGATAGGATGTGAAAGCAAGTATAAATTTCTTCAAGGAAAGGATTTAGAAGCATCCTTAAGAGTATGCGCCCTTCTGCTTTTTCCATCACCTTGCGTGGGGAGGGACAGGGACTCACTTAAAGACTACAGCAGCCCTATCCATCATTAGAATCCCCACACACTACATGACAGTAACTTAATTACAGAGAAAGTCATGCTGATGCCTACCTAAGCTGCTGATATGCTGTCTGTCTCTAAGATTTAATACATGCTAGGAGTCCCAATGTTATTATACTTCAAGGTAATTAAGTAAAAAATGGAAACAGTCTTCCTTGAAGTATTTGTATTTATTTATTTATTGCTTGTTTCTGAGGCTTTTTCATTTTTTGAATGGCCATTCTGACAATAATAACAGTGCCACTGTTTACAAAGATTGCAGTTTAGAATTTTAAATATGCATTTATTCAGAGGATTTATTTTCCAATTCCTTGTTTATTTATTTTCTTCCAGGTAGTTTTTACTACTCTCAACACAATGGATGAAGAAAAAAAAAGTGTCAGTGAAGAGTGATTATAATGGGAAATAACCTAGCCATTATTATGCAATTAAAGTGTGTTTTATTTTCCCAAGAGCTTGAATGAAGATTATATTATCCATTAACCATTATTATAAGAAGACTATAGGGTCCACTGATTTGCAACTCACACCAGCATTATAAGTTAGAGAATTAGGAATTAAATATAATTAAGCAGTACAGTATATAATCACATCTTTTATTCATTCCAGAATTGAGCTAGCTTTACAGAAAGGCACGGTTGCTCTCACATACTGTGTTGAGCCATTGCAAGGGCCAGTAGCAGTGCAGTGACTGTTTGTGCTGCTTTTAAAAGTGCAGTACTGAATTCATAGCATGACTTGGTATTACACATGGCATTGCCTGGATCATGAAGACCAGCATGGATGGAATTGTCTTCACAGGAATTCACAGTAATGTCATTGGGGGGCAGTATTGCATTCTATGGCTGGGTGGCCAAACTAAATCAAGGAACTACTAAAATCGGATGGTATTGATATTAAAGAAGAATTGTGAGACATGCTATTCAGGCTGTGATTGAACATCAAGACACAATGTGTTTGGAATAATCATAGCAAATGCAGACAATTGTTCTGGAATAACAGGGTCTAGTGTATATTCACATATCTCTTTGTATGGAAAGTAGCATAGATAGCAGTAGCATAGAAGTGTGTGGCTTACTGTAAAAGTGAGTTTGAAATATACAGATAACATTGATTCGCTGATGCCTTTAATAAAAAGGGGCATTCCTTATGAGAAAAGCTAAATGCCCAAAGGCGTCCTTTAATTTTTTGTGATTTCATTGAAATAAAAAGGAAAAATCTTTTAGGATAACTAACACTTTAAAAATACAGACAGTCTTTTCTTAAACAAAATATTGATTTTTTTTTTCACAATCACATATTGTTTCAGAAAATCATCTGTCTTTTGCTGTATTCATTCACATGTATGGCTGTGTCAGATATGATTTTTTAGATTATATTGTATTTTTCTCAAAGGTGATAATTTCATTGGGCAAACTTGCCCTGTGTGACAATAGGAATGTTGTCTATTCTCTTCCTGCCTCCACAAAAATCAAAGGAAACATCATTGGGGCAATTATCAGGCCAAAGGTCTTCTCCTGTAACAAAAACTGCAACACAACCGCAATTGGTGAGCACAGCTTAGAGATCATTTGTGAAAATCAATATTTAAAATTAGTCATCTATTTTATCTCGATGAATGCATCCAAAGTCAGGAGAACTTTCTAATCTAACTAATTCATTCACCATGGAAATTACGAAAACAGAGGAAATTTGTTGTTTCCGTGTCAAACACCCAGCTTTACTGATCGGTAGCCTGTATCCCAAAAACATCATGAGATGCCCGTCTTGATTTTTCCCTTTTTGAAAAATATTTTAAAAACATTTTTGTTTAATCTATGGACATATATCAGGGCAGTCTATTTTCCTTATGGGCAGGTATGTAAGAGGTACAGAAGTAAGAATATGTGCATCCTTGATACCTGCATGTTGAACAAAATGCTCTTAAGTTACTCAAGCCAGGATCAGGCCCTCTATTAGAATGTCTTTACATTTGTGGTGTTGTTTTCAGTGTAAATTGTTTTCTTCCCAAAAGATGTGACAACGTATATGTGTTTGTACATTTAATTTATTGCCCTTCCTTTGATGTTCAGCTATAATTACTAGCACTAGAACTCAATCACATGTATTAGAATCCTTATGTAGTGTAGGTGGGCTGTTTACGAAAACAAGCTTACCATAGCACCTTAATTTGAATTACTGCTTCTCTAGTTCAAGAGGTCTATTCCAGTTAGAAGGTCTGAGTATGTCATTTTCAGGTTTTCAGGGGGTGCTCCTTAAGAGGTTAACCCAATCATTTTAAGGTTGCCGCATTTCTCTCGTTTTACTAGTGCAAACCTCCGCTGTAGCACATTTGTAAATATGGAAAAATGCTATTTATCTCATTTGCATCTCTAGAAGGCCTACAAAGGCTTCTAAACATACAGGAAAAGTTATTTATTTATTGAACATTGAACATGTGCTTGTAGTCTGTTGGGTGGTGGTAACCATCCTCCCTCATGGGAGGGTTGATACAAATTGATCACATACATTAGTACATTTTGATAAATTATTTGAGAAAATATCACGTTTGTCTCTGGTTCATTCGTTGCCATTTTCATTGCTTTTCTGAAGGACACATCAAAGAGACACACAACCTGCTTTACTTTATTTTGGATGACTTTCCTACCTGTTATTTGATTATATTATGTTCAGCGGTAGATTAATTTTCAGCTTTCTTTTAGGCTCCTTCATAATTGTCACAATTGTACACATACATTGTAGCAGTGGAGTTTGTGGCAGCCAGGACTGCTTACAACAGTAAGAAGCAGTATGAGAATGAGTGGCACTTTTGCCTGAAAGAGAATGTGCCACTCCTATTACTGCTTTCGTTCCCACACTATTGTAATGCTATGCCATCATTTAAATATGTTTTTTATTTGTTATTGGTTGTTTTTACCTGTATGACAGTGTATTGTGAAGAATGAGGCAACGATATCCGCACTCTATTGCGGTAATCATTCAGATGCAACCTTTATAGATTGGTAAAAACTACCATCATGTTGATGTTGACACAGAGTTGCTACCTGCATCTTTTATTAATAACCACCTTTATGTTTTGCCAGTTGTGCTCTTTTCATAACTGCTCCAATTGCCTTTCCATAGGACTGAACTGTCAAGCCAGTCTTTACTTCCCATGCTACCACAAAAATCATTGGTCTTCCCATACTGAATCTTTTTAATGGCCCAGCTATTCAGCACAAAGACAGAATAATAGCAGCAGATATGCATCATCCCCTACAGTACAGTACTGTTTTGAAATATTGCCCTTGGGTCATTGATACTGTTTGCTTTGCAGAAAAGCTTGCCTCAGCAAGTTATAATCCAATAGCTATAAATTTTCTGAAAAAGTAACCAGCTAGCAATTGCTAAGAGTGCACAAGATCCAATTTAGTTAATATGTGCAGAAAGTCCACTGCATACAATAATCACCATCAGTATATTTTCTGGGCATACTACTGTGGATGCAAGCACTTGTAATATCAAAACAACTGTTGGGTATGCCATTTTTAGTTTGAGTTGTTTCCTGTTACTAAAAGCATAATTACATCACATCAAAATATATATACAGTATACAATATTTATTTGAAAAGATCCTAACTACTGTTTATTTTTTTACAAAATTAAAAATGGTGGAAATCCAATATGGCAGACATGGTGTGCGGATATAAAATATCTTTGTTGAATTACAGCAGTACCCCTTGTTTTTCACCAAATGTTCTGTGCTAGTACATGTTTACCATATAAACATGTACTAGCATAGAAAATTTGAAAATGATTGAACCTCAGTAAGTTTTATTGGCTGATGCTGGCCATGTTCTGAAGTAATGTCAAATACTGACCAAAGAGAACTGATTTTTATTGGTTTAAAAGTTAATGCCCCCAAAAAGCAAATTTACTTTCTTCTTCTAGCACCATGATCTGGCAAATCTGGGTAAGTTTTGTTATCTGACTTGTGAGCGTGGGGATAGGAACTTACCCTTCAAAAAGTATTCAAACCAGCAATAGTAAAAGATCAGGCCTCTTGGAGCTGTGCAATTGACTTCTCTCAAACCCTAGGGGGGATGTCACTATAACAGGCTCAGAACAGAAGATGTGACTTTTACCTTTGTGTCACGCTCCCAGTATTGCTCTTTTTGGAGCTCATATAATTGCTGCCGGCAATGGTTGATGTGTTCCCCCGCTGAATTATTGCACAAAACAATATGTGTGGGAACACTGACTGCACCTTACCTTATGCTTAATAAGTGCATGTGACAGCTGGGTTTATAGATGCTGCACCTACCCTCTGCCACACTATTAATTAATCTGTTTGTTGTGCAGGATGAAAAACTGAGAGTGGGCTTGAAGTCAACGCCTTTGTTTTTCCTGCTCGTTGTACCAGCCATTTTTCAGTCTAAACAGGTAATGGGTCGTACTCTCTCCACCTTGAGCAGTGGTGAATAACAAACTGTGTGGCCATATAAGGGATGAGGGGGTCTGGTCTGGGGTTTGTTCATGTATTTCATGTATTATTCACCCAGGAATGGTGGGCCCAGAGCTAGTACCCATTGAATAGATGAATGGTGAAAACCAAGGTTTCTAAGAGCATAGAGGAACAAATAAGCACCCTCAAAAGTAGCCATTACTAAGATACATCTGCTAAAAATGCCGACATTTAAACACCTGGGAAATAAATGCACACAGCATTTCAAGCAGCATAATATGATATACACTTTGTTTTCTGAAATCAATATTCTCCAGAGAGTAGGCTCCATCTAGGGATGTGAAAGCAATATAAAATGACAGATTAATAAGAGAGGGGTCAGTTGTTAGACACCACTACTATGCAACATATCTGTAAAGCCAGACATGGGTTAATATCGCTGTTAAAAATGTTCTGCATCATAGTACTGTCACCAAGTAAAGATGAAAATTCCAAGGAATTATTTTTTCCAATTAAAGAAGAGCTTTTTATTCTCCTTTGTGAAATACTCCATGATGTTGTTTGTGCTATTGGCTCTCGCCTCAGTACCTCAGTGATAAATTACCTTCCCTGATTAATGGAAATGAAATGCTGCAGTGTTCAACTACATGACCCAAACCAAACCAAATGTAGTACAGACAAACAAATATTAAAAACATGTATCATTTCCACATTTGTTAAGTAGGTAGTCATGTTGATTCATTAAAGTTTTGCTCAAAATGTAATTGTATGAATACATTATCATATGACAAGACAAACAAACCCATCTCAAAAAGATTCCAAGCTAATATATACTGAACAGCATTTCTTTCCTCATTTATTCCTTTGTCTCTTGTTTTTCTTCTTTTGCTTTTGGTTAACCAAGTAGAGAGGACCCTTATCAAATTTCCCATCCTTCGGGCAGATAGACTTTCACGTTGGGCATAAAGTTTATGATGAAATTAACAATGTGGTATTTATCAATGAAGTCAGCAGTAGTTCACAGAATCTCCCATTAATCATTGTAGCCAGCTCTCATAAAGGAACCATTACAGGCCCTGAGGCACCTGTTTTGCTCTGCACAGCAATTCCTATCCATGGTTCTGACACATCACAGGAGGCAGGCATGAAAATGAAGAACGGGCTGAGAAATGAGGATCCACCACATTTTCTCCTCTTTCATAACCAATACAAAGACTTGAGGGTGCAAAACCATTTAAAGCTGTAATAAGTACAGCACTCAAATTAAGATATTTAGGAATGTCATATCCTTAGAAAGTTACCTCCACTGCAAGCAGGTAATGACGTTTCATTCAGTGTATGAAAATCCAAGGAAGATCACAGGAGTCTCTATCCATTTGGTGACAAATTTATCATGTCTCAAGTGTCAGCTACCATGGCAATGTTCAACTGAGGATGAACGTATAAGCCCAATGTCACCTAATGTGGTCATCAGACATACACATATTTCACAATTCCAGAATTCCCAACTGGTTTACAAAACAAAACTACAACATATAAGAGAACAATTTGCAGGATGTTGCAAAATAAGTGTATTCCTAGCTGGTGGAGAAAACTATCTGATCTGTTTTCCAACAATGTAGAAAATGTGTACAATACTTCAAGAGAACAATTTGTTACGAATGTTAATCCCGTTTTGCTCTTGAATGATAACTTGTAAGCACAATTCAGAATGGAAGAAAAAAAACGAATTATCCTTCTGTAAATTAACATATTGCAGATTTTAGGCTCTATTTTAGTGACAATGCAATGTGAGAACATGCCTGGGCACAAGTGGAATTGCTAGGAAAATTTCATCTTGTACATTTTTTTGTGCATTTTGGTAGTATTGTGGCCTGCTGTTTGACTGTTTGCGTCAAGATGGGTTGGACGTCACAATAAGGCATGTGTCGATAGAAACACTTGCTGCTGTGCAAATTTGTTTTTGAATAATTTGTTAGCATTCAAAACAAACCCAGGCCAGGTTTTACTCAAACACAGGCACATTATGCTATTTTGGTTATGAATGTGCATAAATGAACACATGTGAAAATGGTTTCTTTGTTGCAATTTGACTATTTGAAATCTGAGTTGTGATCAGTTAGGCAGACCAATGGCTATGTAGGCAATGCATCTGCTTTGAGTTAATCATGTAGGCTACTTGAATGAGAGTCCCAAGGAAGGTGGGAGGCTGGAGCCATGTTTCACGTACGTGGCTGACTGAGTTAACCCGATAAGTATGATGACATTTTGAGATAAACCCAGGATTTTCGATTTCACAAAGTGAATTCACAATTTAGCCAGAGTTGTTACCGGGGCGACAGAGTCTTGAGCCCAAACCTAGGAAACAGATGTTTAAGCTTCAGTTTGCTGGATAACATGAACATAGCCTTTAAAGCCACTTTGTGAAATCACATACACACCAACAGAAGAAATGAACGCACTATTTGAAGGAGGTTCTTGTCAATGAAAGAGCTATTATTGTAAGAAGAGCATTTAGGAGGGAACATGAGACCGACGACATCCTTTGAGATACTCCAATGATTATCTCTATGAATGGAGTACCACAAGGTTTTGTTTTAGGTCCATTTCTAGTTTATCTCCACACCAACCTTCAGGGTTCTCTGATTGTAATCATCCAGATTATGCAGTTATTTTTTTATTCCTTCATGTCATGATTCTCACATTTCCTCTGGTTGCACTATTTTCACAAATTATCACATTGTTCTTTTGATATCACTTATTACAATGATTCACTTACTTCTGCCACTTCTAATATGGTAATATGATAATATGTTTTTATGTATCCCCACCTGGATGACAGATTTATTGCAGAGTATTAAAAAGCAATTGTAGAATTATTACATATATAAATCAGATTGATATGTGCCCCAGTTACCCTCCCACCCTTCTGCTTCCTTTTCCATAACCCCCACCACAGTCCTCGATTCTCCCTCATGCACCTGTTCACAGTCCACCTGCTGTCAACCTCATTACCTTTCACTTACACATCTCAAAAATCTAATTATTTCTAATTCATTCTTTACTTTGTTTTTGCATTCTCATAAAGCATATACCCATCTAATTTTTTCTTCTTCTTTCGGCTGTTCCCGTTTGGGGTCGCCACAGCAAATCATCCTGATCCGCATATGTTTTATGCCAGATGCCCTTTCTGACGCAACCCTCCCATTTATCCGGGCTTGGGACCGGCACTACGAATGCACTGGCTTGCACATCCCCAGTGGCTAGGTTTTGGGGCATTGGCCGGGATACGAACCCGGGTTCGCCGGCGTGGCAGGCGGGAGCCCTACCTGTAATGGTTTGGGGAGGGAGGATACGACCGCATGCAAACAAATATTCAGAATATAAGAGGGGCTCTTTAAGTTGAACGGAGGGGTGTTCAACCACTAGGTCTCGTGAGAGACAGGGAAAGGAAATAAACAAACAAAATGAAGTAAGATAAATTAACAGAAAATTCAACCTCACTCTGAGGTAAGGTAAGATAGGAGCAAAACAAAGGAGGCTGACTGATAGTAGCGTGAATCAAGTCACCAGAAACCCACTATCAGTATAACAGCTAACTCAAAACTTTGCTCTAAGCTATACTGACTTACCAAGTCTTTTCTTTTCTTAAATACCAAGCACCTTACCTGCTCTTTGCAAAATGAGAATTCGACGCAAAAGCAACAAGCTGCTCTTAGAGGGGAGTTATATAGAATGACACCAGATGGAACTAATTGACCGTAATTAGGACTCCACCAATAAGCTCCGTAGAAGGAAGAATGCTGCACATGTATCAACTGAATACTTGTGCTCGTTTGCTGAAAAGAGAATAGCTCTCGAAATGAGTAGCCGAGTAGCCTGGATAGCACAAAGGAATACGAAACCATGACACTACCACTGGGCCACCAATGCCCCCACAGACCCCCCCCCCCATCTAATAATCTACGCTATTCCCTCTCACAGATCCTCAAAATTTTAATTTTAATGTCCACGAGGCTCTTTGCAGTGAACATTTGTATTTTCTTATTTGTACTTCTGCTTTTGCTCTTTGATAAACTTTTGATAAAAGTTGTGCTTTGAAAAGGAGAAAATTGCACTATTTGTGGTCAGTGTTTTATGGAATATGCTGTTAAGTATATAAAAATGTAATAACTTAATATTAGCATTTGTCAGTGAGGACAGCTTTCAGAACTGACAAGACTGAATCTTGTATCAAAACTGAGGGAGCAGCAACTGCACATGAACTATGGACAACTCACCCACAATTATTTAGAATTTTACCTTTAAAAAAGCCATGATTCAGTGCTAAGTGTATAAAAGTCAACTATGGGTCCTATGTCACATTTTCATTTTGGAATTTGGGATATGTAAGCAACACTCAGCATTAGCTAACAATAGAAGAAACATAAAAACTTACATGGTCAAACATGATTTATACATTGAAATTAAAAGTTTCTTTGTATTAGCTACGTTTATTTTACTAATGGGCGGCATGGTGGTGCAGTGAGTAGCACTGTCACCTCACAGCAAGAAAGTCCTGGGTTCGAGTCCAAAGCCATGCAGGTACTGTAGGCTAATTAGAGACTCTAAATTGCCCATAGGTATGAGTGTGTGAGTGAATGGCGTGTGCGCCCTGCGATAGAATGGTGACCTGTCTAGGTTGTATTCCTGCCTCTCGCCCAATGCACACTGGGACCCCCGCAAACCTGATCAGGAATAAGTGGGTAGATTTTGGATGGATGCAAGATTTTACTTAGTTTAACTAAAATTGGTATATAACACGAACACTAGGCCTGCTGTATGACCTCCAAAATTAATTACCTGCCAATGGTCTCCAAGAATGGTCCATTGTTGTCACATTTGTGTCATATTAAAGAAATTTAAACAGATTAAGAACTTCACTTTCTGAACCTGAGATGATGGCACACTTAATAAACCATAGCCATACTCCCTTGAGTATATAACCCTATAAAAACACACGCCTAGTTAATTGTGTTATAAGTAAAATGATGGTGACAGAAAGGGCAACTAGACAAAAGCAGCAGAGGAGATTGGAGCATGCACCTTAAGCCAAGAGCAGACCCAATTATTATTATTATTATTATTATTATTATTAACAACAACAATAATAATAATAATAATAATAAATTATTATTATTAGATATGACAGTAAACTACTGTAGATCATATCAATTTCTTTATCCAAAATATTGCAATAAATGTATCTGAACAATGCTAAAAGTAAGATAAGGGGGCAGAGAGGCTATTTAGAAGCAACAACAGTCTGTCTGCAGCTTGGCTGCCCTTTCATCATATCCCCTGATAGCGACAGGTTGTACCTGATATCCCAGGGAATATCCTTCAAGTAATGCAGATTGCTAGAGCATAGCCTTATATGATGAAGCTGCCTGTCAAAATGATCCAATACGTGTCCTATTGTGTCCACACCCTGTGTCGGCCAGGGCAGATGGTTAAGTCTATTCATTGCATCATAACTCTTGGGTAGTAGGAGGATAGCAGAGGATAGGGGGGAGGCTGGAGAGATATTTCTCAAGCCGCACAGTAAGCCTGGTGTTACATAATAAATGCACCGACCATATCATGAACTCAACAAGGAAAGGCACAGGCATTTCAATTTTTTCCCTCTCATATTTCCCTGCACTTTCAGTGTCAGAGGGGTTTCCACATTTAATATTATTTCATTATCTCACTAGATAGCCCTCTTTATGTGGTGTTACACAAAGGAAATGTGGGTAAATCTGATTTATATGCAATGCAGAACGAGTATACATATGACAGAATTCATGTAACAAATTAAGGTTTGAAAGACAAACCTTTGTAATGATTAGTACGTTTGTTTTTCTTCATTGAAGGCAATCCTGAAAAAAAAAATGCTGGCTTCTGTTGAAGTCTTTCTGCTCCAGCATATCCAGTTGTTTATCAAGCAAATTGTTACTTACCTTATCTCCTCACGATTAGGTCCTCTGGATGTCTAAAGCTGTTACACAGGGTCACAGAGATGAAAAATACACTACCTCCAAATGTGTTCGATCAGTATCTGCCTGTTTGTAAACATGACATGTGAAAAAATGGTGCTGTTTTCAGGTACATTGAAACACACAATGGCCAATTTTAGAGTAAATTTAGAGTGTATTATTATTATTATTATTATTATTAGTAGTAGTAGTAGTAGTAGTAGTAGTAGTAGTACCTTATTTAAATTATCTATGAAGTCAAAATAAAAGTATGTATTTGTCTTCAGAATTATATGTAAAATTTATAAAACTACTAAAAATTACTCAGTTGATATGTTTTCACCCCATTCGCTTAAAAATTGGCGCCATGAATGCATTGAATTTGAAGGGGATATATATTTCAAAGCATTAGTTTTTTAACGTATAATAGGACAAATATCAAAACGTGGGGGGTTCATCATTTTCACCATTTTCTATAATAAATTATTATTCTTATATTACGCAACACAAAAAAAAAATGTTTTTAAAGAGCTTCTTTCAGAATTATTATAAAGATCTGTAAATGGGAGATACAGAGAATACTGGATCCAGAGGCACAAACTTTGTGCAGATGCAGCTGTACTCTAAGACAGACATCTTGTAGATATTACCAGGTCTCAGGAAGACATAAAGTAGGGAAGGAAATGGAAGACATATAAATTGGGGAAAAAATCAAGAACTGTTTTTTCTTTCTTTTTTTTTTGGTTTGAGGGCTGCCTGTTGGTGAAGTTTGACATCTTAAGTATAGTGTTACTTCAAGTTGATATGTGATAAGGTGCATTTTACAAAGCTCCCAAGGATAAGTCAAACACTGCCTGCCAGGAATACTGCTTTGGGCAGTTGGCATTCAAGATCTGGCCTGCCATCCACCTCTTTAAAAGCTACAGTTGGTGGCATCTTTTCAACTCCACTTCACAAAATCCAGAATGCAAAAAAACACTGTGAAGGACAGGAAAAGGGTAGAAAAGCATTTGAGAATTCAAAATGTGGTGATTCTGCAATTTAAGCATTTAACCAAAAAAAAGGATACCCTAATGGCCTCTCTTATCAAGAAGGGAAATGCAGAAATTACATATACACATACACTTGGCCATTTTATTGGGTTCACCTATCTAGTACTTGGTTAGGCCTTCTTCTGCCTCCAGAACAGCATGAATTCTTCATGGCATACATTCAACAAGGTCCTTAGGGATTTTGGTCCATTTGACTTGATAGCATCATACAGTTCCTGCAGATTTTTCAGCCACACATTTATGTTGTGTATCTTACATTCCACCTCATCCCAAATGTGCTCTATTGGATTGAGATCTGGGGACTGTACAGGCCATTGGAGTAAATTGAAGACACTGTCATGTCCGTGGAACCAGTTTGAGATGATGTATGGTTTTTGACATGGCGTATTATCCTGCCAGAAGTATCCATTTGAAAAAGGCCATAAAGGGGTGCATATGGTGGCAACAATGCTTGGATGCTGTGGCATTCAAATGGTGCTCAGTTGGTATTAATGAGCCTAATGTGTGCCGAGAAAATATTCCCCATACCATTGTACCACCGCCGGTAGCCTGCACCGTTGACACAAGGGAGGATGGACCAATAAATTCATGCTCTTGTCGTATTGGGACAGTCATCAGCTTTTGGTTGCTGTACCATATTAAATAAAATACAGCTAATCACCAGCCTTCTAAAATTCTGACATTACATTACATTACAGGCATTTAGCAGACGCTCTTATCCAGAGCGACTTACACAACTTTTTACATAGCACTTTACATTGTATCCATTTATACAGCTGGATATATACTGAAGCAATGCAGGTTAAGTACCTTGCTCAAGGGTACAACGGCAGTGTCCTTACCCGGGAATCGAACCTGCGACCTTTCGGTTACAAGTCTAGTACCTTACCCACTGTGCTACACTCCGTCCAGACATATAGTGACATATAGTATATGCATAGTGCAGTCCATAAGTTATTAGTATTTGGACAGTGACACCATTTTTTGTCTCCGTACTCTAGCACAATAGATTTTAAACAATGTCAGCTTTAATTTCATGGTATTTGCATCGACATCAGGAGATACTGCATAATTTATATAATTTGTTTTTCAAAATACTGTTTGCATTTGTGTGATTTATTATACTAATGTTTGGACCCACACTACCTTGTAAGAGCTGGAGAATTCATTGGACAAAATTATCAGGGTTTCATTGTGCCAGCATATTATTAATAATGACAACAATATAGACCCATAAAATAGTATACTAGTGAGAGGATATTGCAAAAAAATCAATTGCAGTTGAAAATATTATCATTAAAACCACAGATTTGCTTAACCTTCAGATTGTTACTAAAATGCATGTTGCAATAATGTATATAAACACAATCTTATTTGTAATATGTATGACATTACATTACTTTTATTTGGCAGATGCTTTTATCCAAAGCAACTTACAATAAGTGCATGTATGCAAAGATAAATTCTAGAACATGAATTCTTCCATCCACAGGTCTGTTGAAATGTCCGTGCCACATTTGTCTGACTGTACAAATGAAATATGGCCCCGCTTCTACAAGTCAGACAATTGGGCCAGCGCCCCTCCCTTGGGCAACCAGTACAGGGACAGGATCTGCTGCTGAAGCAACAGGCATCCGCATCACAGTACAATCCCCTTAGCAAACACCATGTCCTCACCTCCCTTGACAACAAAGCCCACTGTTCTCCAGAGTAAACACCTTCCTGATGGATGAAGGTGGTTGCACCAACATATACATCATGTCGATTTCTCCACATCAGCTCCAATGTGAGTTTTTGGGCCAAGCTCCCTTGCCATGGTCTCAAAATTTGAAGGTTTCTCCCAACATGCACTATGTCTGCTTGATAAATTTGAAGCGCTGAATGAGGAGAACTGGAGGACAGTTGGAAATCATCTTCCATTCCCCCATTGGAGGGGTAACCAGTTATATTCTGCAATATGTTTTATCAGCAATTTTATCATGGACTTTCAAAAACTTGTCACCATCTGAAATTCTGGATTCAAGGTAGAAGAAACTCACAATCCACATGACTGAAGTGCAGTCAACACTGGCCCCATCACGGGTAATATTTAATCACCATCACATTGTGTCATGCATGTAAGATTAGCAACAAATGAATAACATTAGTTTATCATAATTTGCTTGCTAGCTAGCTGTCAGTATATTTATGTGCATTTGGCATGATGATTCTGAGCGTTACATCCAGTGTAGGCCCATTGTGGCATTTTGCCTCCCACATGGAGCAATTTGCATTTGGGAGAGAAACAGTAGGCTGCTGCCAGACAGTGGAAGAAGTTTCAACAGGTTTAAGCCATGCTTTTGAAAACATGGTGGGGGCAAACTAGTAAAAATCAAGCATAGCCTACACCATTGAAAGGCAGTAAAACGTCATCCCGAATACATTCATCTGAATGGTTGGAAGAACTTTCCCACCAAAGGGTTAGCATTAGCTCATTAGCACAACTGCAACTCACGTTGTACATATTTGTGAACCATTCTACGTATTTTCGTGACTCCAGTCTACATATTTGAGACTTATATTTTACACATTTGTGAACCCATTCTACATATTTGCAAATTCATTCTCATTCGTGACTCACATTTTACATATGTATTGAAACCCCATTTACAGATTTGTGAAACTGTTTACATATTTGTGAAACCCCATTTACAGATCTGTGAAACTGTTTACATATTTGCGAAACCCTGTGAAATTGTGACTTTCGCTACAAAAATACCTCTGTAGGTTACTTTATGGTAGGAACAAATGTGGAATGTGCTCAATTTGAAAACGAATGGGAGTAATGGTTGATCAAAGCCTTTCAGGTTCTAGGCACTGTGCTGTAGCAGTAAAAAAGGCAGACAAGATTCTGGGATATATAAACAAATGTATTGAGTATAAATCTAAGGAAGTTATACTTATCTCATACAATATGTTTGTTAGGCCACACTTGGAGTATTGTGTGTAGTTCTGGGGACCATACAAGAAAAATATAGAGGCTCTGGAAAAGGTTCAAAGAAGAGCAACCAAAATGATTCTTGGTATGAAAGATAAAAGCTATGAGGAAACACTTAAGATGCATAATGTCTTCATGCTTAGTAAAAGAAGACTTAGGGGTGATTTGGCTGAGGCTTTTAAATCAATTAAGGGAATTAACAAGGTGAACTACAAGAGATTCTTCAAGCTGAGTTATATTAGTAGAACGATGGGACATTATTTTTCCATTTTATTTTTGAGCATGGGACCCTTTTGGTTACTTCTGATGTGAGGGGCATCACTGCAGAATTTGTCCAGCTTATTTAGTATCCTGACAAAGCACTAAACTCATTACAGTATGCCATGTGATTCTATCTGTGTCTACTTGTGTTGAGCAGTTCACAAACAAACAAATCTGTTAGAACATATCTTTCAAATGAACAAATTGACCAGTCTTCTCCATCAAAAATTCTCTCATTTGGCTCTCCCACCGAGCACCTCCGGCATCACAGCACCTGCACCTCCCTTGTCTCCGCATTGCACAAGCCACATAAAATGTGACTTAAATGTGACTCAAAGGCCAGTAGATAGTTATCAGGCCAGCATTTGAGTGATGATTGATAGGTTTCCTAAAATGCCAATGAAATGGCTGTAAATGAACAAAGCAGCTGCAAATTCACAAAAAACCTGCAGATTTTCCAGGCACACATTCATGCTGCAATCCTCCCATTCTTGGAATCAGCTTGAGATAATGTGAGCTTTATGACAGTGAATTCAGTTTACTCCAATGGCCTGCACAGTCCCCAGATCTCAATCCAATAGAGCACCTTTGGGATGTGGTAGAATGGGAGGTCCACAGCATGAATGTGTGCCTGAAAAATTTGCAGGAATTGCATGATGTTATCGAATCAGCATTGACCTGAAATACCTAAAGAATGTTTCCAGCACCATCCATGCCGCAAAGAATTCAGCCTGTTCTGCAGGCAAAAGGTACCTACCCAAGACTTGATAGGTGTACCTAATAAAGTGCACACTGAGTGTATTTTATAGCACAAGGATAGTTCCAGCTTCACACTGCTATTACTGTATATTTACAGAAGATTAAAATTAAAATTAATTTACAACTAATAATTTAATTAACTGCTAACTAAGAAAAATAAAATGTCCAACACATGTTTTGTGTTACTGCTTTTTGTGTTACTTTAAACACATTTTTTGTCAAAGTTACTTCTTTTGTGCTATAAATGTACAGTTTATGTTACAAAGGGAGACTTTTTAACACAGGCTGTTTTGAAAGTAACACAAAATTAATTAATAATTTTTTTTTAATTACACAGTATGTGCTTTTTTTACTCTGTTTTGAAAGTGTAGAACTCTATACATTTGCAAGCAATGTATTTAATGAACTAATAACAGGATTGTGAGCATTACATGTTTGATGGAATAGGTTCTAGGTAAAAACAGACAGACCAATATACAGTATATGCTTTTTTTCCAAATATTTAAAAAAATCAGCTAACTGTGATTGTCACAGAGAAAGAACCACAGCAGTCATTGATTTATGTTGTTTGTAAAAATATTACAAATTGAGCAAACTGCATTGTCTGTATTATGCGCTAAACAACTGCAGCCTTCACCACAAAATTAGTGGAGCCTCTTCTATTCTGTATTTTATTTTATTCCCCAAAGTATGGTATCCAGAGAGTTTTGTCCTCAGACATGCCAATATGGAGTTAGGAGCATATCAAAGGCATTATATTTATCAAGCATTGGAACGGCACATTTAATAGTGCCATGATGGATGCTGCTGTAGTGGAAAAGGAACACTTTGATGTACATGGCCTGCTTTGATTAATGAGAGGCCCTGCTGAGAGCCTGCATACTGAGTAAATTACTCTTTTCAAAATGGCTGATTTGCACTATTGTACTAATTATTTCACAAGCCCAGGGTCAGTGTAAACCAGAGCAGTGCCTCATATCCATCCCTGGAATAATAAATTAAGAAGGGTACTATAACTCAGTAAAGTTCTTTAATCATTAGCCATCTGTGTTAAGCTGCAGGTTTTTTAGGAGTGAGGACACCCCTGGAAGAACTGCATGCTTAATCTGGATGTTTGAACAATGTATGCTGCTATTCTGAACTGTGGCTATTGAAATACTGCCTTTCTTGAGGACTGGGGAATGTTTTGCGGAACATAGAATTTTATGGCACATTTTAAATGACATGTTGGTTTATAAAATTAGGTGATTATATCACAGCATCAATTATGAACCTTGTATCAATATTATATATTTGTCTAGCAGTGGTATGATTGTATTAAAAAGTCATCCTATCCTTTGCAAATTCATTAAGTTATCATTCATGTGATCAAGGATTTTACATTCACCGGTCTGGTTTTGAAATGTAACTTCTAGTTTCACCTCTTGATTTTGTAAATTTAATTGAAGCAAAGCTGCTCTATTGTCATTCTAAATTTGCCAAATTATTGCAGTTGCTCCTGGTCTGTCTCCAAGCCTATCAGTTTAGCTGTCAGTTTTTTGGCTTTTATTCAATTTGTGTCACTCTCTGTATCTCACTCTTTGTTCAGAGCAGTCAGGACTTCTTGCAGTTCTCGCATCACAATGACGCAAGAGAGAAAAATCAATAGTTGGGAAAATTGAACATTAAAGAACACAACTGACATGATTTAATTGGATTTTATGAACTATCACAATCTCCAGAGTGTGTAGCCAATCACAGCTAAGGTGCACTGTGTAATGAAGAGATGAAGGCCATTCATCAAATGATGAAAATAAGTAATTAGTGGCTAAACTGGAGACAACAAAATAATGAAAAAAGGGAATTCCAAGTAAGTTTGCCAGCAAATGCAAATCGGGTCCAAATCTGTAGGGTTTCTATTCAAAATGCAAAGTGGTGTGGTGGTTAAGTTGCATTAGGAACATTATATTAAAAGAAAGCACACACACACACTAACACATACACACGTGCACACACTCACATTCTGCTGTCATCAGGTCTGAACTGTTTGCCCAATAGCCTTGCACTTAGCCTTGTCAGTTCATCTGTAAAGTTCAAAGCATCCAGTGAGGTGTCGTTTACTGTCATGTGAAATTAGGCATGTGCTTTATCCAGACTGGGAAACAACCCAGAATATCTCAACTATTAACCCCAGTCATTTTCAGAGGCAATGCACAATACTAAATGAGTCAAGCACAAATACATGCTGCAAAGCAGATGAATGGGAGGAGATCCAGTCCCACCCATCAGGCTAGTATGTCACAAGCTGAAAAGAGGAGAAGCTAGTGCTGGACACTGAAAAATATTTTGGAAAAAGCATAAAGAAAAAACAAAAAAAAATCATGATCTAAACAAAGCCTTCAAGTGACAGATGCCAGGCCAGGTGCAAAATAATTACACTGTCAGTAACACCTCTGTAAGAACTTAGGAAACAAGAGCAACTCTGGGTAAGTAGAGCTCATTGGTGCCAATCGTCATTAAAACCATAGCCAGGAATTAGACAATTATTACAACAGGAAGTAGAAGATCACCTGGGTTTCCCATTAGTAGGTGACATCATCACTGGCAACTTTTGTTATTTCTTAATGTAATTAGCCAGTTCATCATTTTGAGAAGACTGATCTTTTTGCTACCGTCCTCAGCAACCCTACTCCAGTAACATCATGAAGGCCTCGTTGAAACACTGATTCCATTATATCTGCCAACTATCTGAACTGAATTTCATCTAATTAAGGACCAGTGAACATCTTTTGTACTATGCCACATGTTAACTACGTCAATCTCTTATTTTTATTTATTTATTTATTTTGGCCTGGCCTATTCTGTACATTTCAGCATTAATAAATTCCATCACATGATGCTCACTCAGTGCAAAGCCAGTCAACCCTGCTAGTTTATAAGGCACTATTGATGCAGCTCATAAAACTTAATTCAAATATATATAAAAAAGTATCAAACATGTTTTCCCCAACTGTACTACCAAATAAGCTAAGCAATGGAGAATTGCAGACGTTATGAGACATATAGAGAGCTCCATAATGTGTGGGACAAAGACATTTTTTCTTGATTTACATTAAAAAATGGTTTATAATCTATATTTTGGTTCTGTAACAGAAATATCAGAACATTCAGCATTTCTAGAATGCACACTGTACATGATCAGGAATGCCCAAATCTTATAATGTATGATAGGAACTGTCTAATTTAAAGCCGTCCTTGAAAGAAGCATAATCCTTTGCACATTATTCCTCATTATTATTTACGTCATGTCCAATAATAATAGTATTATAATAAGCTGCTAGTAGTAAAGCATCCATAGTCAGCTACATTACAATCCGAAGATCTTTACTGCAATGTGACAACAAGAGTTTGACCTGAAACCAATAAGGTATTCCACATATGTTTCATGTGTGCCTGTGTGTGTGCGTATCAAGGCCTTTCTGTTAGAGCATTCTTATAATTTTGCTAAAGGGTTTGTGATGATTATTGTGTGAGTAACTGAGAGGAGAAGTAGTTTTCAGAGGGACTGGTGGAGCAGGCACAGACTTGATAAGTGAGAAGACCTTTACACAAAATTGTGCTTTATGATACTAATAAATTAAAATGAAGGGTATGTTTAGCAATAAAGGGCCTGAAGTGTGGTAGGTTTTCTATTCTGAAATTAAAGACTTGCTAAGGGGCCCTTAGTGATGTTAAGATCTGGGGCAGCCCCCGCTGTTTTAGAGCATGCAAGTATGTGTTCTGGACCAGTGTGCATCATGAAAATGCAGACAAGGCAATGCATCTGCAATGAAGACAATTGATCATACTGGTTTCAACATCCCTGCTGGTACAACCTATTCATGGAACAAGCAAAGACAGTTTCCCCCTCCCCTGTTTGTGTTTTGCCTGGCGCAGCCATTTCCAAATTGACCATTGATTTGCTACTGTAGGAGTATGCTGGGAAAGTAGTACAGGCTGTACATTTCTATTAGCACTTTTTAAAGACTGAGCTTTATAGTGCTGCCAAGACTGGGCCATAGCATAGAATGTATTTTCATGAGTCATGACATTTCCATCACTTGTTGATTTTAAGCACACAGACACCTACAGTATTGCTGTACTGTAAGTATATTGCCCTATATTTTTATTTCTTTTTAATTTATTGCAGGTGCCTCATATGCTCTGAAATATATTAAAATATCATTGGGTACTGTGAACTGTTGGAAGAAGTTCCTTAGAGATGTCTTCCTTAGAGCTCTCTTTTTGTTTACAAAGACACTGCTGGGGTCAGCTGAAATTAATCATAATTGGTATTTTTTATATGGAGGGTTGTCGATGTGGCCGAAAAAGACACTGGTTGTACAAGTCCTTGTTGGTCCTAGTGGGCTTGTTTCAGCTTTGAATTACTTCAGTGCATATCCAACTGCATACCGTACAGTTCTTGGAAAAATTGTAAGAGGTAAACTGTGTGTTCCACCATAAACTGCGTCTGACAATGAATACAATTAAATCTTTTGGTTTGAACTTTCATCTGAATAGAGAATAACATTATATATAATTATGGATGATCACCCACTCAATGAAAACTAAGAAATAGTGTTAGAATTAGTGTAAAAACTATTACATCTAACTTTTAAATCAGGTATAATCTCTAACACAAATTGTGCATTTTATGTCTCACATAGAACAATCAGTGTCAGTGGCCATAATATATTTCACACTTTTGTCTTAAAAAGATATCCAAACAAATATTTTACTTCAATGAAACCACCTGAAATGGCAAGCAATGAATGTTTTTTTCTCCTTTGTAGTCCAGGCAAACAAGGCAGATCTTAGCCTTTCATCCACCAGGGAGGATCAGCCTAATTAAACATTAAATATAAAACAGAGACCAGAGGTAAGGCCTTAAGGCCTCTGTGACTGCCATTTCTGAGCATTCAATTAGGCTCTCTTTAGATGATAGAAAATCTCCTACAGCCTAGAGAAAAATAACGGAGCAGTTTACTGCACCGAGATCACGAGGTAGCCCCCCTTCCTCATCAGAGGATGGCCTGATTTGCTTCTGGAAGCACAATTACATTCAAACTGAACTAATAACTAACTGATTATAACTAACAGTACAATATTGAGCAGTTAGGCATTTTACTCAACTCTGTTTTTATGTTTAAACTTTTTTTTTTTAAATTACCACCCATGGCAATATGGCAACTTTATTAAAATTACAGTGGTACTGAAAAACAGCACTTATTCTAACATACAGTACGTTTGGACTAATTTTTTTGTCACAAATATAACAAGCCTTGATTTTTCTTTGCGATTTCCAAGCTTTGTGAGAGGGATGCAGAAGTTGCTATTAAGACATCCATTCTATATGTCATACATGTATTGGGTACCTATACAAAATACCTCAGCTGGATCTGACTAAAAATGTGCCAGAAAATTACAGTAAATTGTTCTGTGTGCATAATATTTAATCTAATGATTGCTGATTAAATATTAATTAGTGTCTTGCAATGTCAGGTTCATGTTTGTACAGGCTACATACAACAACTTACTTGAAACTTACAGGCTATTATGCAGCTTTAAATGGGCTGACTACATGTAAGATCTAAAGGCCAGGTGCCCCACTCTATCACCTGTCCTTTACATTGTATACTAATGAGTGTAGCAATCCTTTGGGCCTTTGAAGGGGAGGTATTGGGTTTTATTTACTAGTGTGATACAAACTTCTTAGAAATCAATTTAAAAAATACCAAAGACATGGTGATCTATTTTAAAAGAAGAATGATTATCTACCCACAACCATCAGAGGGGAACCAACTGAGAAAGAGTACCTTGGGATGGAGAACGATGACTCAAGTTCACCAAATGTTCAGTGAAAATACAGCAAATGCCTGCAGTTTTTTAAGGCAACTGAACTATTTTAATGTGGTTAAAGTTATAATAGAACGGTTCTATAAATCAGTTCTCCAAAGGATTTTATCTTTTGGCCTCATACGTACGTATATTTTGAAATGTAAGAGCACAAGACCAGACCAAACTGGAATGAGGAGTGAGACAGGCTATTAGATCTCTGTTGAGGAGCTGAATGCCAAACTTCACGCCAGAAATAAGGTCATACTAATTCTTGGTAACTCGAGCCACCCACTGTATGGTCAGCTGAGGAGACATAGCCACAGGGATGGTGGGTGGCTCCTGCAGCACAGGAAAAGGACAAACCCCTATGCAGACTACTTTACCCCAGCCTGGATCCATCTGCATAATGAGCTTTCCAGCAGAGCAGAAGTAATTATATTCCAGTAAAACTTTGTATTTCCCATGTATTATGTATTGACATTTTTGTGTTGTGTTCTGGAGCTAAATGTATTTCCTCACTGTGTACAGGATGTTGACGTTTTGAAATTCATTGTGTATTGTGGGTTGGAGCTAAATTAATTTCCCCACTGTGGGATAATAAATTTGACTTACTTAATGCCTATAATTTTTGTATATACAGACGGATGACAAATTAAAGGAAAAACCTGAATAAATGAGTAAAGAAACATAACAAATGCAGATGCTTCCATACAGGTGTACTGCATGATACAATTAATCAAGTGACATCCTATTATACTCTGTGTCATGTATAAAAATTCTGAGCAGGCTCAGTTGATCTCAATTTTGGATCAAGATGGCAGGAGGAAAAGATCTAACTGACTTTGAAAAAGGGTTCATTATTGGGGCATGGATTGCAGGAGCTTCAGTCACAAAGACTGCTCAACAAAGACAGCTAGTGTTTCAATAGGAACAATGAATATCTTAATTTAGATCTGTGGGAAAGACATTGGTATATAGGGTAGGGAATTGTGGCTGAAAGTACACATTTGATGACTGTAATGCTTGTGCGTAGTGTGATGTGGTTTCAGTGCATAAACCCCTCATTACAAAGACGAATGCACATTTGAGAGTTTAGTGGTGCAAAACCCATAGCCACTGGTCTACAGAAATGAGGAAAAACGTGATATGGTCAGATGAGTCATCCTTCTGAATCCTTCACCCCTACAGTGAGGGGGTCTGGTGGCTTTGTTAGACGCAACTTCCCTCAAAATGGCCTTCTTAATAAAAACAAATGATACAAATTATTGGAAGTCTATCCCATCATTAAACTAGATGTTTGTCAAAATGAAAGTGAAACACAATGTTTTTTATATACAGAGCTGTAGCTCCTCCATCTACAGAAAATGCTCTTAAAATTCACCCAAAAATATATCTCAAAGAATCTACAGCCTTTTTTCCACTGTGCTTACTGTATAAAATCACACATAGGCAGAATTAGACTTGAGTAGAGCAAACAGATGGCCTTACTCTACTATGCAGGCAGTGTTCAGCAGTTTCTTCTCTGCTTCCACAAGCTGAGATCCTGCATTTTGCACGTTTTCCCAATTCACCAGACAATCAGCAGTGCCGCAAAGCCGCAAGAGTCACAACATGCTGAGCCAGCAGCTGAGTCCCAGGGCCTGCAGTGCTCACTGCTGTGCACTCTGACACCCTTTTCCCTCGTCCAGAATCAACTGGGATAGTGCCTTGGTGAAAGTGAATAGCGTCACTTAACCCCTGAGAGGACAGGAGAACATCCTTTTTGTTGTTATTCATGCTGTTTCGCCTCTCTCATATCACACCTTAGCATTTCTCAGTTCGTGGGAATTTGTGATATGCCAGGCATGACGTATATATCATTTATTTTCTAATTGGGTTCACCTATTACAACATTGACCTTGCTCCACAAAATGATTAAAAGTGATGCTGTGTACAAAAAATTAAAAAACTGCTGTGAACATTATAAGTATCGTGTTCCATGGGAAACTACTGAGATCACTGAACCTGTCCAGTTTTCACCTTTTGTGAAAAAAATATCAGCCATTTATTCTACAGATCTAATGGAAAAATATTTTTCAAAATTCATTAAATGCAGCATCCCATAACAATAGATACGAGTAAATGCATACAGTATATTCGTTTTACTGTATGAATATCACTAAATATTGGTTCATGTTGCTGAAGATAACCCTACCCTAAATGCTGCACAGTCAATGATGCATTTCCCCCCAGCGGCTAATTTCTAACATTGTATGAAAGTAAACAACCGTTATTGTCCCTATTAATAGTGTTTGCAATACATTCTCTGCATAATTTTTCCCAGTGGCTATTATAAATTTTAAAAAGCAAGTAACCATGAAGCCAGTATGTTTGTTGAGCTAACAGTCTATAGCCTAATACTCATGCCAGTAGCGGCTAATGGCTATTACGTTAATAGTTTTCGCACCATGTTC
Organism: Anguilla anguilla; assembly: GCF_013347855.1. Lineage (NCBI taxonomy): Eukaryota > Metazoa > Chordata > Actinopteri > Anguilliformes > Anguillidae > Anguilla > Anguilla anguilla. The sequence continues at coordinate 49,409,850 of NC_049202.1, forward strand.
ACGTTTGGTTATGAAAGTCGGGAAAGGAATGTGACTACAGTTTGCCTTTATTATTTCTGTATTATAGTGGGAAAGGGGCAGGGTGCTGGCTGGGGGCAGGGGGCTCCACGAGAGGTTGGAAAGCCTGCCTACATTCAGCCCACCTGCCTTTGGTAACTTTTAAAAACAAAAATTTTAAGCGCTGCTGCCAAAACAGCACTTTATCGTCCCAGGGCAGGGGGCATATGCTTCCGCATATGTCGGTGTCTATCTGTACATGTCAAGTGTGAGTTGTAGCTGCATGTATGGCGGCATTATGTGGCAAGTGAACATAGCATAGCATATCTTATTCTGAGTTAATTTTACACAGCTAAAAGCAGTGTTAGAAACATTTTATTGTGCCACATGGTGGCTGGGGACTATGTTTAAATTATTTTCAGTGCTCATAAATTGTTTGTTGATGTATGGATAGGATCACACACACTCCCATTTTGTGGTCAGTTGTATTTTATCATCTACCCAATGCACTTACTGATATTTTTGAGACTACAAGGTTAAATTAGGTTACACTCCTTAGTTTCCCAGTCATTTGACACCAGTATTGGTACAATATGTCATCTGTAGAACCATTTTTATGAAATGGAATCAGGTGTTTAAATGCTCAAATAAGTAGTTGTTTGAAGCTTCAAAGTCAGCTGTGTTTTTTAGTTTTCTTTTTCGCATTTGATAATAATAATAATAATACAACTGTGAAAACTGGCCCAAAATATTGGCTATTGGCAGTGTTAATACAGAAATATCAGTATCAATATCAGCCTTAAAAATCCATATCAGTTCCTCACTTAGTAAATCGTATGAGGCAGGGGCGTTTCTAGGATTCAAAGACATCAGGGGCTTAGCCCCAAGGGGAGTTTTAGTTTGGCGCACGCGCAAAGGTTTTTGGGGCCCGCAAATTTTTTGGGGGCCCATTTATTATATTATTACACACACAACCATTACTGTAGATTACAAAATAATAATAGTGACAGTGCTATACTAATCTGGCTAGTATAGGGATATAATGTTGAATGAATGTAATATGTATGTACGTGGCTATATTGCAAAGCAGAATGAAGACAGCTAGATGTAGTTACATAATTTATGTAACTGGTTATTTTACAGTAGAGAAACAGACTGACAGAGTAAATAGGTAACGTTGTTAGCTAACGTTAGCCATACTAACGTTACTGAGCTGGCATCACAAATAATTATTTTGCTGACGTTACACTTCTAAATTGATTGATTTTAGCTCGCTAATAGCCTAATTTTAGTTAATCACAATTAGCTGCATGTATAGCCAGTATCATCAACCCTGTGCTGCCCTGCACAAACCTGAAGCTAGCTACTCTGCACTCTCCGGCTGAGCTGCTGACTGGCTCTCAACATCCTCTGTAACGTTAGTTATATTCTCAATCTCATCATTATTCTCCTGAATCTCAACAACCTGCCTCTATATTTTCTTAAAAAATCCGTGGATATCCATTGTTTCGGACAGTTCACTGACACTGCGTTACTGAACGAGAAATATTTGGAATCGTCTACAGAACTCTGCGTAGTGCGTAGTCTGTGTACATTTGTCAGACAAGCGGAACTGTCAGTCTGTCACTCAGAACTCTGGGGCTGAACTTTACTGTACCAGTGCTAGCCACCGAATTGTCTGATTGCAACCTACTGCACCTACTAGTCGGTTAGGTTACTTACTGCTCGATTTGAAGGGGGTGATTTGTTTACATTAGGGCTCCGTTAAATGGAATGATATTTGGTGCGGTATCTTTTTTTTCGGGTGTCAAAATTCTTTTTTTTTTTTTTTTTTTTTTTTTTGGTGTCAAAAGGTCCGGGGCTGGACAAAAAACATCCGGGGCTTCAGCTGTGCTGGAATACAGAGCAAAAACAGCAAAAATTGTGTCACTGTCTCAACAGTTTGCATTAACCATACATACATACATACATGCAGACAGACATGTGCTTTGTAAATGATCCCTTTTCGTTTTCAGCTGTAAACAAAAAATATTATGCTTTATTTATGAAACATAAACTTTATTGTTCATTTAGCCAAAATGAATGGGAATAAAATTGGGGTTAATACATAGTTTATCCCAATGAATAATGATTGATGTTATTGACAACAACAGACATACACAACATCAATGGCTTTGGATACTCATCCCATAAATAACCATCTGCACAGATACATTTGCCACACAGTAAGATGGAAGTGGGGGTGGTATTCATTAGTATTAAACCTGCTAAACACTACAAATTAGCAGGTGTGGAAGATTACCACCTGCTGATACCCAGGGGATGCCTAATGTGTCAGATATTGAGGTTTTATTTTCTCCTCAGTAAAATGTGACAATTAATGCTGTTTTGTCAACAGACACTAAGACAAAGGAGTTTCGATCCTTCTATCGAATCTTATCGTAAAACATGTTAAAATGTTTTTAACAACCTAATGGGAATAGTGATTAATTTTGTCTGTTGAATATTTGTTTACAGAATTGCAACCATGCTGTAAAAATCATTGTTTCTGTTAGCACTTGTCACAGACAATGCAAGCACTGCACCGTACACAATCAAAGAGACCCGACACACACAAAAAAAAACAACACTGACAGACAAGTTTTAGGACTAATGATGCTTGATAAGCATCTTTAAGGCAGATGTTGCCAATTCCTTGCAGACAGAATGAAAAATGAGTTTTGTGGCTCTGTTGTCAGATTTTTTTTTCCAAGGATTGAGAGCCCAGCACTCTGAAGCATGGGGCTGTGGAAGAACATTAAAAAAGTTTATTTGTTTTCAGTTTAAGGGTATTCAAATTGGATGCATTGTTGGGCTTTACTGAATTTGAATTTGAATTCAAAATGCTGTTTATTTGTTCAGACAAGTAAAGTCTTAACACACATGGAAGGCAATGGCAAGGGCCATCTAACATGCTTATCTAAGCACTTTGTTGGAACATAATAAATGTAGAAAAGGGCAGCAGAAAATTGCACAACAAAATTGGTATGTTCTTTTGTCCAATCACTGGAAGGCAAGTGCGAATGAGTCTTACCGTGCACTTTAATTTTGGAGAGGTGCCTTACATTTAGCAAAGAACATTTGGCTTGGAAGCAGCTGACTCCTTTAAAAGAGGAACACCCAAAGGTGCTTCTGTTAAAGAGAAGCCTTTTGAATCTGGGAAGGTGTGATACATTGCTATTGATTTAATTTTCCAAGACAGTTTAAATGATGATACCATCAGTTATTCCAAGAGGTATACTAATTAGTTGGTTTGTATATGTACAACATTTGCACAATTACATGAACACTTAACATTTAACATTGTTTGGCGAAAAGGGGGGCTAGCACGTCTGCCCCTATTTCTGTACTGCACAACATGATTCCATGGCGACTCTTAGGGATTTTTGGGCTTGATAATCACAACTTCCTAATCATCTAACTTCTAAAGTGTCTGGGAATAAACTAGTGATATGTTTGTGCTAAACTATGTTGATTTCCAAAAAAAAAGAAAAAATGAGTTTTTGGTCCTAATTGAAATCAATTTGCAACTGTGGTTTTCATCGGATTTCATTTATATAGCAGAATTTACAGTTTTCACAATACATGTCACAGTACCCCCCAGCCTAAACTCCCACCAACCAATCTAAATGTGACCGTGACAAGGAAGAACTCATTGGATGGCATATTGGAAGAGATCTTGGGAGGATCAGATGAACCAGACTCACTAGGAGTAGCCTATCCTCCTCTGTCTGGCTCAGGGTATAGATTTGATTATTTGATTTTGATCTTATATTATATTAGTAATTCATAATTAGTAAAATATATTTGTAATTGCTAAATGTGTCACTTATTTGAAAGGCATCTAATATATTAAATACTAAAATGTTTTGTAACGTGAAATTATAATTATTTGTAGGGGACATGCCGCTACTTCTCATAGTGGGGCACCAAACTGTAGAAGATATACATCAATATCCTCACAGGTGGTGCCAGCATGTAAGAATCAGTCTCATAATAATTATACAAACTATAAATTAGCAATTCAAATGAATAATTAAATTAATTATTATTAAAATGACACATTATAGTCAATATTAACTAAATCATAATATAGCCTAATTCAGCTAATACTAAATTAATATAAATGATTTAGCTAAGGGGTGAAGGTATTCATTAAGTTCTTTGGATTAGCAGCGGCTGACTCAATTCAACACAAGGTAATATAAATACAGACAACTGTGTAAATATAATAAAGTTTATTAAACACAAAGTACCGAGGCAAAGCACAATTCTCTACAAGTAGGCTATGTATAACAAACTATGTAAGTGCATGTGTATGTAGGTGTTGAGTGTGAGTATGTGAGTGAGGAATGTTGGATGTTCTCCTAGGTGGGGGTTGTGTACAGCGGACACGTGTTCACGGAGAACAAAGAAACAAGATGGAGTACGAATGGAGGGGTTTTTGAATCTAGACAAAGCTAGTGAGAAGCAATGGCGCACAAAGCATACCAAACAGATAAGTTATAACGGATATATTGATATCGGTGTAGGTTTATAGAGATCAACATGCCGTGTTATGACCGTTAGTAATTAGAATAGATCACATGCAAGATATGTTCTGTGGGTGACATATATTAAAACTAACGCAGAGCGGTGGATGGCTTATTAGAGCCAACCGAACAAACAGAATGCTTATGTTAATCATTAAACACAATAACCGTCACAGTTACATACATCCAAGCACAAAAGTGGCTACATTTGGTCCGTTGCTAATTATACTAAGCCCAGTTACAGCCTTACTTGAGTGTCCTTTGCTTTGGGTTGGTTGTTAGAAAAATGTTTCCTGGTTTTCAGTGCGAAGTCTGTGGACGTTGTGGTGGAAAGGGGAAGCTGGTCGCCCTTTCTGTTCCAAAACACGCAACCGGATCCTCCGCTAGCCGCTTGCTTCTTGGGACTCGCTCTGCAGGATGCGTCGGTTGTGCGTGGCTCTCCTGGTTCTTCGGCCACCTCTAAAAATAGGGCTTTGTAGCGCCTCGTTCCACCAGCAACCGCCGAGGATATTCAGGCCTGGCTCCGTTGCAGGCCTTGCGAACTGGTCCTGACGTGTGGACTCACGCGGGAGGGAGGCGGGAGATGGATGGCGAGTCCAGGGAGAGGACAATGGAAGTGAGAGTGGAATGGGAAAAGGAAAAGAGAGGAGAGAAAAGTGAGCAAAACGCCGGCAACCTCTGTTTTTATTGAAGGTTTGCCCGTTTTGAATTTACAGTGAGGCAATACTGTTACAGGAGAGGTGCGGAAGGGGGCGTGGTTAAGTGAGCCACTGTGAGGTAGACATATGGGCTTTGTAGTTCATTGTATTTTGTAGCCCATGGTACCTACATATTTCTCAAGTGAATGAGTTCTAATTATAACAGAAATGGATTTTAAAAATTAGAGCATTGTGCTTTTTAAAGGTAAATTTAAAAACTCATACATTATTGTCATTTGACCAACTAGCCATGGCTAAACTTGACCTGCTTACTATAACAATAAATCACCTGGATTCATGATTCCATACTCATTTCACTGAGGTACCAAGAGTCATTCATTTGGGAACAATAATTCATCCAAAACACAATAATGCTCAAATTTATTTTTAATAAGCTTTGATTTAATTTTTAATAAGCTGCAGTGGATTTTAGTTCAGTGTGTTGCTGTAACGTGTACATGCGTATTATGAGGATGGGCTCCAGGGAATGTACAGCACTCTTTTCTATGCTTTTTTATGCCTACCAAGTAAGAAGGGCATGTAATTTCTTCTCAGCTGTTAATTTCCCAACTGATGTGTTTTTCTTATTTATGGTGAGGCATGAGGCACATTTTTGTATGGGTAAAGACCCTATAAGAGGGACTAGGCAACTATTCAATACACACTTTAACTGCAGACATGTTAGGTATTGACAAGGGATGGGAACCCAAAGCAAAATATGCATAGCTAGCAAATCAAACAATTAATTGATTTATTTTTTACAGAATGAAGAATAATGCAAGATATTGCCCAAACAGAAACTCACAAAAACATTCACCTCTTTTGACAAAGAATGACAGAAGCCTGTACATTTGTTGAAAAAAAAAATCTATGAGATACATTTAATTTAACCCAACAGGACCATTGCACAATGAGAAAATTAAGAAGTTCACAAGTTTCAAAAAACATGGTCACTATCAGCATACAGAATGTCTTATTGTCTTCCCTTTATTGTAACAATACATTTACAGATATACATATACACACACACACACACACACACACACACACACACATTGAGCACCATAATGTTTGGGACAAAGACATGATTGTTTTGGCTCTGTAGTGAAACTAGCTCTGCTAGTTAGCTGCAAAAACAGGATGGCCAGATTACAGTTTGCTAAGATGCACCTAAAAGAGCCTGCGGAGTGCTGGAAAAAGGCCCTGTGAATAAATGACACCAAGATTCACTTGTGTCAGAGTGATGGCAAGAGCAAAGTATGGAGACAAACATTTTTTTAATTTTACATCTTTGAGTGTATATCACATTTCTACCCTTTAAAAAATGAAATGATCTAAACTTAATTCATGTGGGAAACTGATTTTGACCTTGCAAACCTGTATAGGGCATCAAAATAATGGCAGAGAGACATGCCATATGACAGTGTGTTCTGATGATGCAAAAAATCACACTGTACCTTTGCAATTCCTCAGCACTCGAGAGTTACGAGAGTTGGTTGGAGTTTGCAAGGTTCGTTAGGAAGTACCAGCAAACTGTAAAATGTTATTAAACTACGTAGTTTAACTACATGTAATCAAACTACATGTAGTTAAACTACTCTCCAACACTGATTACCTGTACTCACATTTAGGTCATATAGAAACCAGGACCCAGAACACTAGGTGATAGATTTTAATGTATATACTAATAGCAAAAGAAATGGTCTTTCCAATCTTTATGTTGAATGTGTTTAATCTCATTTCATTGACAGTGAGAATGTTGTATCCTAATAGTGATCCAGCAGTCATCACATAGTTTTACTGCTTAGATGTTGTTTTAATCTATTTAAACTGCAGTTTAACATTATTGATTGCAGTCAGTATTCATATAATATCACAGGAAAGTCACCCCAAATAACCCTAATCAGATCAACAACAGCCAAGTACCAACACAGGTATTCCATCATTATACAGGCTACATTTAATACAGTATAATGCATTGGCATTTATAAATAAGCACCATGGCCCCAGATTTTCTTTTTAAAATAAGCTCTCTGGTCCCCCTACTAATCTTCCAGTTGGTCTAGGCTTGGGACTGCTGGATCTCTTCTCTAATGGAATGAGTGGATAATTAAATATCCACATGCTCCTGCTTTAGTGCAAGATGTATTCTGAGCCCTAACTTCCAGTCATACCAGTGGAGTACCAGTCTGATATATTTAGAAGTGTACATTAATGGGTTCGAGGGACTACTCTGTAATTTAGAGGAAAAATTGAAAAAATAAAAAACATATTTCTGGGGATTTGGAAAGCTATTACAGCCATTGCTTTGGATGCTGTTGAATACGTCATAATCTGAGTATCTTTATTTTTTTATATATTTAGTTTTTTTAAGGTGTCTTGACAGTTTCATGTAAAAGTAATGGCATCTGGAATGTCAATATATAACATGTGATTGCATTTACATTTTACATATTGATGTTAAATTATCGCAACCTGGCGTTGGGTGCAGTCCTGTTTTCACTGCCTGTTTTCATTTCAGTTTACCAGTTCTGTTCTTGCACTGAATTGGTGTGGTGTTTTTAGTCCTTCAGGGGGGTTTTGTGCTACTTTTTGTTGCTGTTCACTTGCACTTTTATTTCCATTATCATTAAATAAATAATCATCTTACCTCCATTTATTTCCCTGAGATTCTCGTGGGAATTCAATACTCATTTAGCCTCTGAGACCCAGACTAAAAAATAAACTGTGGGCCTACTGAGAAGTAACAATTGTTCAAACTCAGAAATCCCCTAAAATGTGTTTAGTTCCCTCCGAGCAAATATATGCACATTTACAGATATAATAGGTCAGGTCTTTCAATAGTACAACAAAAGAAACTAAGCCACTTTGAAGTGTAATCATGTACTTAGTATCTTTCTCTTTGACTGAGTACATTGTCTTGAAATAACAAATAGTTTTTAATCTCACTGTCAGGTGTTACTTTTATCCTATCCTGCAAAGATTGAAACTCGTGTGAAGCAATTCCATTCAAAATCCTTTGCCGTGCCATTTTTATGACAGACTCTATTGTGTAAACTAAGGAAAACGAATGCATGGCAAAGATCTCTTTCTGATTGTGGGTGACGAAAAAAGTGTTTTGTTTTGTTTTTTTTGTTTGTTTTAAAAAAAAAAATTTTTTACTCAGGTTTACACTATATTTAATTATTTCAAATGTATTTTTAACCCCAGTTTAGAATGTCCAACTGTATTTTTGGGGACTGCAGGTCTTTGCAAGTGTACCACTATAGGATGTTCTGCCCACTAGCAATTATGAAGAAACTGAATGCTTGGTCACACATACAGGATCCTTCATTTGAATGAATTGCCATCACCCAAACCCTCTATACCTTTTCTCTGATTGGCTACATGGAGGAAGCAGCTGCACACAGACAAGTATCTATACATATGAATGTAAACACATATGTTATTATATATGTCAATGAGCTTTTAGATCATATTGTGTTATGTTATAATATATTTTGTAAACAGTTTAATGTGTTAAACGGTGAATTATCAAGGTTATCAATTTTTTTTTTTTTTTACCTGGAAGTATAACAAATGAATAGGCGAGCAATTCCGGTAATATACCTGCCATCTCAGATGAATTTCTGGTGTTATTCTTCAATTAATGCATGTGATTTGATTGGTGCATATTGACAGGGAAACCCCTCTGTGGGACTCAAGCCTAATGGCCAAAAATCTACTCGTAGTCAATAGCAAATCAGCTCATGTAACAACAATTCCAGATGAGAGAGTGTGTGAGGTAAGTGAGAAAACACCATGGACTTACTGGATCCTTTGCTTTCTAAATGACAAGGAAGGGAGTTTTGAACAAGCTTGTGTTCAGCCTGACCTTGGAAGCACTACTTAGGCACTTGCAGAATTAGTTCTCTATTCCTACATTCTTAATTTGTTGCATATGAATGAAGAATGAAAAACACAGAGTAGATTTGTTATTTTTAATTTTATTGCCTTATTACTAAATAAAAAAATAGAATGCAACATATACATTATATTCAATGAAATAATAAGGTGCTACATACACTTTTACTCTGGGCCCATGTACTTGATGTACCAGCCTCAAAGGGAATTAAGTATGGTATAAAAGCCCCTGGTTTAAAAAAGTAATACGTTACCATTAAAGGTATAGTTTTTTGGAAAGCATTTAAAAAAAAAAATTATTCTGCAAACTTCACTAACCTAGACAATTAAGTCTCTGTATGGGATGTTGGCAGGACAAATTCAATCATTCATGCATTCATTCACACCCCTGGCCACACTGTAATCATGACAGCAAACAACATAAGGAAAGCAATTGGGCTAATTTGTTCTTTTTTTCGGCCTAATTTTAACCTGCATTATCAAGGAGCACTGAAATATTCCACCATCTTCAGCTTAATCATAATTGTTTTAATATAGCTATATCTGGACATTGAACCAACCTGTCTTCAATGTAGAGCTTATGTGACGTATTTAAAACTGGGGAATTATATCATTTAAATTAAAACATGGATATAAATAACCGGTCTTTAATAATGCAGTGATTATAAATAAATAAATTACAGAATCATGACCATGTCCAAATGTTGCTTAATTTCAGTTTATTCACACATTTTTCATCTCAATGGCATATTAGCTATATATGCTCTCATAACCTTCTGTCATAAACACACCCTATGAAACAACAGACCCGCCTGGACACATTTTTATTTTGCTGTCAAAAATGAATGGAGCCCAGTGGGGAAACCAACTTTAAAAGCAAAATATCATAGATATCATCAGGGGGCAACATTATATCCAGTACTGAGGTTAAGAACCAGAAGCCGAACCCTTGGTATGTATGGTAATAGTAGTCACTCTCCTAATCAGATCTTGCAACAGCTGTAAATATTGTATCTAATCATAACAATTTTTACTATGTGCAACATAGTCCATCTCCTCATGACAAACCTCTGCCTGACAGAGACGATGATGGTTTTTATAGCTAGCTTGTCCTAATTTACAACATAAATACAGCTAGATAGGCTAGCTCACAACAGAAAAGTTTTTTTTTAAATGCTGTATTATGACTTTTAACACTGTATACTTTCTATAACTTTGCAAAGATGAAAGTGAAATAAAAGAACCAGAAACACAAGCTGCACTTAATACTACATTAGCGTGGCAGTGTAGTATAATGGGTAAGGAACTGGTCTTGTAACCTAAAGGTCTCAGGTTCGATTCATGGGTAGGACACTGCCATTGTGCCCTTGAGCAAGGTACTTAACCTGCATTGCTTCAGTATATATCCAGCTGTATAAGTGCATGTAATGTAAATGCTATGTAAAAGTTGTGTAAGTCGCTCTGGATAAGAGCGTCTGCTAAATGCTTGTAGTGTAATGAACATTAGATTGTTGATTATCAATTCTGCCACATTGTGCCAAAGCCAGACAGGCTAGCACTACATTTTAAAAACATTAATTTTGTCGAGTTAAGTCATAGATACATATCCTAAGAGAACTTCTTAAAAATCAAATTCAAATGAAAAAAATTAAAAATCTTTAAAAAAAAAGTATTATTTTGGGGTGAAACTAATAAATAAGCAGCTAAATAAAATAGGGAGATGGTGATTCATGAAGGAGCAATGGCAACCCCTGGCTCCTATGACCACACATCACTGTCTAAAATATTTCCTGGTGCAGTGTTCAATACACTCAGAAGGGTCCAGCTGATGGGCAGTAATGTTAACAGTAGAAGACCATGAAGTAGGCAGTAGACAAATATATTGTGGTGTCTTGTAAAATTGCACCACAACTACTGGATTAACTCAATGCAGCTAGAAAAAGACCAGTTCCCCTGCCTACAGTGAAACTGCAACTATGATCAGCTGGTCAAAATTTCTAAAAATGATTTCAGGGCCATTTTATCCCCAATTGTTCATAAAAAATACACAACTACCAAAAGAAAACCCACAGTCCTGTGAGTCTATTGACTATGGCCATATGTACTGGCATGATCCAAATCCGAGTTTACCAGACACGTGGACCCAACCACACACTAGAACAATGCTTAAAAAGAATGAGCCACCCAGCGGCCTACACATGGTTTTTAACCTGAAAAAAAAAGGTTTTTTCCAAAAAGGTTTTATTCAACTGTGTTTTCCCCCATTTACTCAGCAAGGTAGAATGGCTTCCAGACCCTTAATGGATAGATGGATGCTTTGTGGCTGCTTGACAGTGAAAGTACATTTCATATTGCTGACTTTTGTAATATACATCCCATAATAGAGGCACTATCACTGAATAACAGACTCACAGCCAGCATGCTTTAGCAGCGTATGAGTTATTGCTGTGGTCAATAGACCTCTTTTCCGTAGTATCCTGTTTGTGTAGGTGATCAATCTTACAGCCTTATGGGAACTGGGTCACCCTTATACTACTCAGCCCCATTATTTTTCTTCTGCATCATTTGGAAATACGCTGGACTGTTCCTGATCCATTTTGCTAACCCTTTGCCTTTACCTTTTGTCTTTGTGACTGTGTGAACATGCACATTGTTATAATGAGGAAAGAATGTTTTCTCATTTACAAGGAACAAATCTGCGTTGGTGCTGTTCAGATATATACAGTACTTTGTTTAAAAATTGCATGCACACACACACATACACACGCTCTCTCTCTCTCTCTCTCACACACACACACACGCATATACATTTAACTTGTAATGATTAACCTTAATATTTCAGGGAAATATTGATTATCTGAGCAATGAAATGCCAGTCACGAGAAGAATTAAAGAGCAAAGATATGAAGGGATATCAGGGATTTCAGACTTGAAAGAATAGTGTCTTGTTGCAATATGGTGAGTTTCCAGGATGTCCGTTTCTGGGAGCAGTTAGATTACTGAAAACCATTAAGGTTAAATGGATTTGCAGTGGAGTCAATGGCCTTACTAATTTTCTTTTGCACCCTCCCAGCTACAAATTACTTATGCACATCCTCACTTGAGCAACACAATCGCTTAACTCTGAAATGGGTGACCCATGCAGAGTTGCACTGAACATAATTAAATTAGTTCTTTGTAAGGAACTACACAGCACATTGTTCCTTACAAAGGGATAGTGCCATCTAAACTAATGGGATACTCCACTGTATGTGGACTGTGTCACCAGCTGCTTGCTTCTGTGTATTACATTACTAACACTGCACTTTCATAGCTTGCCCTGGATTTGGTCACAGTATAGAATTGTGTCTACACCTGTGGTGTGCAAAGGTTTTAGCTAGATAATACAAGCTACAAACAGCTTTTTAGACTCTGAATTTAATGCATACAAACATGTCAGTACTTTAAGTAGGGATTATGTAGCATCCATACAAATGAGATGTTTTTCGAGTTTTTAATATCAAGGGTCTGTTTCTTTTCCTTAAATTATAACAATTAGAAATAAAGCAGGCGTCATAAAAGAGTACATTTAATTCCCTTGCAGTAGACATGCCCCACATCAGACTTTTGCCACTCATGTACTGTTGCAGTCAGCCTCTTTTGTTCATTTTCAGCCAAGAATGTACAATTAGTGGATGAAGCAACTTCTTAATGGACAGGTGTTTCATGTTGGGAAAGAACAACAAATCCTTCAATTGACTTTGGAGGTAGAGGATGGCAATAAATAACAATTACCTCTAAAGTAAAGGTGTCACATCTCAGAGATATTGCTCATTTCCTTCTCCAGGTGCTTAAAATGTGAAATAATATGACATATTGCATCTTAAATTAAGGGAACTTGTATGCAAGGTGGTCTTGAAATGGCTTTCACCATGATGCATTTTCAAATGAACTTGAACTCATTTCAAAACAAATTCAAGACATTTGTTCAGTACAGACTATAATTTAATTGGTTTCATTTTTGTAAACTTCAGTCACAGTGATTCCTTTGCTTTTAAATGGAAAAATTAAATTTACAAAAAATTCCTGTGGGTCATGTACACATAAAAATGGTGATCCTACTCATTATGAATGTGTTTATAATGAATTAAAGATATGGTCTTCATAAAAACATCATGAATTGTTTGCTTCCTTGTTCTCCTGGCATGAAATAAAATACAAATTGGTACACATGGGGGTAGCAATAATTATTTCGCAAATTAAAAGATGCTACTGCATATTCCTGTTGTTTTCTTACATGCATTTGCTCAATTATACATTCATAACTAAAGAAAATACTTAACAAGCATCAATAAGACATCAATGTTTCTGCCCATTTAGGTAGAAAGTGGGCAGAAAGCACGCCTCTTTACAGCTTTTGTATCTTACAATAATGCCTGGAAGAACCCTGCTTTAATGGAACAATGGTGGGGCTCAGTGGGTTTGTCTTTGAATAAACTACAAAGACACAGTTGTCAGACTCCAGGACTGGCATCTGGAAGCGCACCTGTGTCTAGTATCTGTGACTGTTTCAGATGGAGAGAGGAGTCCAGACAAAATGCATTGGCTGCCTGCTGGGCTGTCACATCCCTGTGCTTAAAGGACATTTTATGTTAAGTGTGCCTTTACCACAGCAGGAACACCATCTGGGAAGACTCCCATAAAGGGGTACTTGGGATTGGTGATGAAACCAGACTAGAGAATGCAAATGTCGCACCATGCTTAGAGGTCTGATACACAGTGTATAATGCGCATTATTCTTCCTTTGGTTCAGTGTCTGACAAAAACTACCTCTTTTGTGACTAACATGTTCATATCCAATTCCATTTTTCAGCAACATGTTAGATGAATTCTTATTCATGGGTTTGCACATTATATGCTTTGACGTTGGGGTCCTCACCACTCACTGCTGGTACCATGGGGTACTCAATTGATTAGCTAGTATATTTTCAAATGTATTGTCTTGTTTTATGTGGAAATGTATTTGAATAATAAAATTCTACACAGATGTGCAACTCTGTTTAATTGCCTCACTATGATACTGTGATATGGAGCTAAATTAATCCCAATATATACAGTTCACAATATTATAAAACAATATTTGCAAACACACAGTATTGTTTGCAAACCAACTATGTTTAACAAATGTAAATCATGGTCTGAACATAAATATCATTTTCAAAATAAATGCAAAATTTTCAAACAATGAAAATATTTCAGAAAGTGAAACATCCCTTTAACTTCAATTGCAAAATGAGAATTCGGTTCTCTTTTGCAGTCGTGGTTGAGCTTGAAAAGTGATTTAAACTCATTTGTGACATGCCTAACACATTTTTACTATTTTTAGGTAGATGCAGTGTCATAGGCATAACCGTGCCTATCAGCAATGGTAAGCATGCATGTACACTCAATAGATAATACTGTAGCTATTAGCTAATGGTATTACAAAATCATGAATGTGATATCCTAGATGTTGATGAGATGCTAACTTGACGTTGTATATTAACCGACCAAACACGTTAATGATTCAGGCAAAGATGGCACGCAAAATGGCTTTGAAATTAATGTACAGACAATGAGCTTTCAACTATACACAACATTTGATTTTCCTTCAAGCTTTTCAGCTTTACAGTGTACCTAGTAATTAATTCAAGGAAGCACATGGGTTGATCTTCAGACCAATTCAGCCTGCTAGCTAGTATACAAACAGCTGTGTTTATTCATTAAGCAGGTTTATGTTGCCAACAATTGTTCCCATCAAATTAAGCAGCCAGTTAACAGAGGTAGTACTTAATTTAGTCAAGACAGTACGCGGAAAACTTATATTAAAAATGATATAGATCAAATTGCATCACTGTTATTGGCCCTATGGGTTTTATACTGTTTGTCATAATACATAGCTGTCATTATGCTTACATAAATTATTTCTTGCATTGATAGAGTATTCAAAATATGATTTAACCATCCTACAAAATATGCAACAACAACTATTATTATTATTATTATTATTATTATTATTATTAACGTCTCATAAAAATGCAACAAGTACCTTTTCTTTGTCTCTTAAAGGTGAAGACAGGGTGTCTTGCCCACCAGCCTGCATACTTGCAGAGACAGCTGCAGCAACAGCAGCATTGGTTTCCAAGCAGAAGAATCAGAAGGTGCCAATGTTTTGGAGAGGCACCCAAATTTTTTTTTGCCCAGGGCCCCCAAAAGTCTGGGAACAGCTCTGGTCATGATGCTGAACTCCTGAATTATCGACTCTTGCTTCTCTTCAATTCAATAAAAAAATAATGATAAAAAGAAATCAACGGAGGCAGCAGACTGTTTGGATTGATAACAAATCAGCAATATTTTATCAACTTGTTTTTTATGAAGTGTAAAAGCTACTGAAATAAAATAGTATCTAATTTAAACCCCCAAACCTGTCTGATCAAGGGATCAGCAAATAATCAAATGAATTAATTTCAGAAATGAACGTACAACTTTAACTGCCTAGTAGTCCACAAATCTATTTCTGTTGACAAGTATATTTTTCTTTTAAAGTAAGAGTAATCATTTCCATTACCCATCATGGTCTAGCATATAGAGGGACATTTTTAATGATGTCTGAGTACCTTCCAGATATTAAGGAAATCTTCTTGCTCCCTGGTTTTTCATAAGTTGTTTATATCTTAGACCCTTGGAATAGGGCTCCACCAATCCATCCTTTAGTATAATCCCTCTACTCTATAAGCACCACCCAAGGGCTTGTTTGCAAAACAAGTTTCTCATAACACTGGTACTTTCACTATCTCCTCTATTTGGAGCAAGGAACGTTTAGCTGTAACTTAAGTGGCCTGGATTTTTGGTGCTTGGGGATGGCTTGAATATTGCTTGCAACAAACAAAAGATTTTTTATTTGCATGATTGATAAGAAGGCTATTTTTAGGGGTTGTGTGAATTGCACTGAATGTTACTTGGTTACATTATTATCTGGATAAATGTATTTTTGAGGAATCCACAGCAGTACAGGACTCTGGGTTCCAGTGTGTTCCATGAATGTGCCATTTTTTCTTATACTTTGTCGGTTTTTTCTATTCAGTTGCTTTGTACTCTGCAACAGCTACGTCAGCTAAGACCCATGTTGTCTAAAAAGTGCATTGGCAGGTTTTAGTTGACAGTTAAAAATGTTTTTTATTTTTTTGGCAATATTAGTTTTAAAACAATGAATGCTTTACAGGTAAGAATCATTTGTGTCTTGTCATGCAACGTCTTCTAAACATACAATGTGTATGTGTATGTGTATTCACTAAAGGAAAATACTTTTGCCATCCTTTACTTTTTATATGACAGAAATGAGGTTAGACAAATTAATGTGAAAATGAGAGGCCTTTTCCAGCAACCACATGCAGGGTCTAGGCATAAACCCCTTATCACAATACCACAGCTGCAGAAGGAATCCTTTAATCAGGGCATTTCTTCTAAATTAAGAAGCACTCACAGACCGTGATGTTCATTTGCATAGGAAAGAAATAAAATTAAATGTATGACTGCTAAAAAAGGATCTGAATCTGCATTTTATTTATTAAGCCTCTGGATGTTACACAACAACGTAATTATACAGTCTGTTCTAATTAGAAGCTGCATACATTTTCATTTGCAAGCAAGGCAGCTAAGGTGAAATGTGACGGCAGCGTTTCCGTCATACCTTTTACAGTCCCAATCTTTTCCCTACTATACCCTTCTCTAGATGTGGTGCATAATAGCATGACACTAAATACTGTTATGACACAGGATAACCCTTCCTTAAAATCATTAACATTGAGCCATAAAATAACTATCACTAAATATTTGCTGAGCTTGCATTTACATCCTCAATGATAGTCATTCATGGTTTGTAACGGTTTGTAAGGTTTTAAACATAGGGGTTAAAAATAAATGTAACTTTAAATGTGCATCTATTGCTCTTTCGTGAAGTTTGGTAGCATCTATGTTACGTAACAACTGTCTAATTAGGAAGTTGAGGTCACTGTGATTTGAAAGACCTATTTTTCCCCCAGATAATTGCATACATCAATTTATTTCCTTTCAATTTCAAATGTTTTTCAAAGCTCACTGCCCAGATTTTTTTTTTTCTTTCAGAATGTACCACCAATTCTTTACCTTCTAATTAGAGGGATTTCACATATTCAACAATAATCAAAAAGTCCATGTAATAGTATTTTTTTCTTTGGTTGATAAAACTTAATAACTTTAATGAACTATTGAAATTGACTTTGGAATAACCCAAATATTTATTATTTATGAATTATTTTGTAATCATAAAATGATCAAGTATTTGTGCTTAAAACAATGAAGGCTTCTGAGTACGGTAGATTCACCACAACATTCCAGCATCTATACACAGCTAATATTGCTGTTACTGTACTGTATTTCTCAAAGTCTGCGCAAAGCCAGTTATGTTGTCACTTGATAACTTCAGGCCCCTGGGATAAGCAATTAAATTGTGGAGCTGAAATGCAATCACCTGCCTAAGACATATAAACACATAACCTAAGAGGTCAAAGTGAAAAGCAATAAAAAAGGTTTTGTGCTCAGACCCATTTGATGGGAGGGTTTCAGCTGAGATTTATTGATGGCTGGGTCAAAGTTTAAGGTTGCCATAAGGCTACTAAGCACCAACACTAATGCATCTTTGTCACAAGGCAACAATTCAGCTACACAGTGCACCTTCAGTTCTTGTTTCTTGAAATTACTTGTTCCAACTCACACACCTGCACAAACAACTCACTCACACACAGCACACAATATAGCCTGGATGCAAGCAAAACCACATCCATATTTTGATAATCTAATAATTTGACAATTACTTAGAAATAATTAGTCTCTGTTTTGGGGAAAATGACAAACACATAAAGGAGAGAAACAATCATTGCACAGCTCTGAATTGCTATTAGTGATTAGTATCACCATTTTAAAATATATTCCCTAAGAATGACATGCACACACACACAGTGGCTGAGTTGAAATGGAGAAGTAATGGTATGAAAAATGCATGTGTCTGCAGTTTGTGGCATGTGCATTATCTTGATTTCATTATATCATTGTGTGACATTATTATAAAAAGGCTAACACAGCTGTCTTTGTTACATCCCCTCTAGGTATCAGTAAATAGTCTTCCTTTTGACAAAATTGCACTGATCATCAATAAGCTTGCTTTTAAAGAAAGCACAATACACTCATATGCAGTTCACAAATCTAGTGTAGATACTTATCCAGCTAAACTGCATAATCAAATATGCAATTGCTTTTAAGAATTATTTAATCTACAGTACTTGTAAATAGACAGAGCAGCCAATTATGCAATTGATATGTGGTTAAAGTGCTCAATTTTATTTTATTAAATATTTATAAATGTATTAAATATATTGTTTCACCAGGTTGAAATGACTTTTTAAAAATAGTCCCCCCCCACCCAATTTCAGGGCATGATAATATTTGGGGCAAATATCAAAGGTGTTTCTGATTAGTCCGGTGTGTTCTTGATTGGCGCAGGTATTAGAAACTTTCAGCATTTATTTACGTCAACATGAGGACAATAGTTGTGCCAATGAAAGTCAAGGAACCATTATGAGGCTGAGAAATGAGAAGAAAAAAACAACTGTCAGGGACATAGGCCAAATCTATGACACAGGCTAATCAAAATCAACTTTTTGGAACAAAAACATATTGCACAGGCAGGTTTCCCACAAGGATCTTACAGTTACAAAAGCAATAGTTTAAAAGTAACAGGCAATTATAAAATATTAGTAAAGAAATAAGCTTGCATCAGGAATGACAGATTTGCCTGAGGTAGGATTCAATCAGCGAGCCAGTGACAGAGTAGATACAATGGCAGCAAAATATTTTTCATAAGGGAATAAAGTTATAAACACCTACTTAGGTAAATGACCATGGACGGCTTTGCAATAAGAAGACTTTAAGAAGCCTTTAATGCTGTCATTTGCTCGTGCTTTTAAAGAAAGAAGCCCAGTAAGCACAATTCAGCTCCGGTTTTATTCCATATGGCCTGGCTGTATCCTAGCCAACTAGAAAACTTTCACATTGCAACCAAATGTAGCCAGTTAACCGAATGGCTAGATGGTATATCATAATATATTCTACACGTTAAGTGAAAGACCAGCAAGATTTGATCCAGAAGAATGGTACAGTTGCAAAAGCAATAGTAATAGACAATTATTAGTGAGCAAATAAGCATTCATAAGAAATAATAGATTTGCCTGAGCCTTAGGTTGGATTCAATCCTGTGCCTCAACAACCATAAGGCAAGGACATTACCAGTGAGCCATTCAAATTGAGCACATTCCAATTTTGTTCCTGAAATAAAGTAGTCCTGCCTTACATATTTTTTTATTTCCTACATGTATACCTTTAGATTTAGCTATATTCAATTTCATTTGCCGGGTTTCCACCCACTTCTGGATTTTGTTTACATCTTCTGGGATTATTTTAGTAGATTCCGATTCTGTTAGCTGAACCTCCCAGTTTTGTATCATCTGCAAATTTAAAGACCCTGTGCAGTCAAAATCATGATTTTAAAATGCTTATATTATAACCAAAGACTATAAGGTTACTTACACATTGAACTAAAAACTATACAATGCTCAACATTGCCGCCTGGCAGAGTATTTGGTATTGGTGGGTTTGAGACCAAATTTGTGTCGTTGCACATGTTTCTAATTTGCATTGACCAATGTGCGGTGGCCAAAACACTCACCCAGTATGAATATTTATGTAGTGTGCGCTCCCAAATTCAAAGCCAGTTGAATGGACCGGCTCCAGTAAGCATCCGTTTGGGCTAGATGACGTTCTTCTATTAATCAAATCAAGCCTACAAACTATAACGTTACCGTTAACCTCATCTCCCCAATTTACTTGTTGTCTGGCTATTTACTTGCTGTCTGGCTATCGATAATTTTGCTAATGTAGCAATGAGCTGTACTTATCTTGTGTAAATATACCTAACATTAGCTGGCGAGTGTAACGTTACTTTATTCTCCAGACTGTTACTGCCACAAAAAAACCAATCAATAATGTTATGTGCTAACGTAGGTTATCCTATAATGTTAGGGTCCTATATTGTAGGCTGTAAGTGATGGGCTCATATATATACGGTTCAATATTTCTAATGCTGTCATTGCTGTACTCGTTATCCATTATTACGGTCGTATGATAACTAGCTAACAACTGATGTTACGTGGAGTGAGCGCTGATCCAGGTCCGTGGGAGTGAGCGGCCTGGGCTGTCAATCAAAAGTGAATGCATAAATAATTACGACAGAACTGACATACCCAGCCAGTCTTGAGTCTGCTATATTAAGTAATTCAGGTTTTATATCAAAGTAGGTTTTTTTATCTTTTCAAAGTCTAATAAGTAGAAAAAACATATATATTGTAATTTAGTAACTAAAGGAACAATTTAAATGTAAGAAAAGGGAGGCTGCACAGGGGCTTTAACTAAATATACTTTTAATGTTTCTGTCAAGGTCAATTATATAAATGAGGAAGAACAGTGGTCCCAGCACCAATCCCTGTGGAACTCCACTTCCCACAGTACCATGCTCAGATAAAATCCCCCCTACTACTCTTTATGTTCTGCTCTGTCGCCAAATCCGATTTCCTACTTCGTTCCTTTAATTCCTACTTTCTTCATTTTGATAATGAGTCACTCGTGGTACCTCATCAAATGCGTTTTGGAAATCTAAATATGTAATATCATAAGCCCTGCTGCAATCAAACCCTTGGTAGCTTCCTCAAAGAATGCCAAATGATCTGTCAGACATGACCTTCCCTTGCAAAATCCACGCTGGCTATCCCTTAGGATGTTGTTATTTTCAAGAAATAATTCTAACTTGTCTCTAATGATAGATTCCAGTATTTTACTTGGGTTATGCAAGTTAAATTGACAGGCCTGTATTTTCTTGGATTAGTACAGTCCTCCTCTTATATTTTGGTATTATATTACCTTGCTTCCAGTGGTCCAGTATTTCTCCAGTTTCTACAGACTGTCTATAAATACCTGCCAGCGGTTTAAAGATGATCGCATAAGTCTTTAAGTTCCCTTGGATATATTCCAACAGGGCCTGCTGCCTTATTTGTCTTTAGTTTATGTAATTTATCTAGTACTTCTTTATCCCCTCAACATCTACTAGGACATTCTGAGTATTAAATTAGCAACCTCCTCTTTGTTAAAAAAAGAAAAAAAACATAACCATATATTTCACTACAAATCAAATGTTTTGATACATTTTTGCATCATTTTCAAGTGGGAATTACTATCTTGGGAGGCATTTTAAAGCCTATAGAAACTGGAGAAATACTGGACCACTGAAAGCAAGATAATATAATTTCAATATGTAAGAAAGGGAACAAAACTGATCCAGGAAAACTACAGGCCTGCCAGTTTAACTTGCACCAAGTCTATCCAACGCGTCGAATAGTGACGAGAAGAGCCCTTGCCCAAGCTGCAGTATTTGACGAGTTGGGATGAGAACGGTTTGCTGCAGAACTGAGGGAAGTCGTGAGTACGCTGACCACAGGTGCACCAACACCACAGAGAAGCGCGCCAACGGGTTTTATTTTAATGGCCATTTGTGTACATTTGTGTATTTCTTTTATTTTTGTGAATGCATTTACATGTATGTGTATGAGGAAGTATTTTGTTCATTGGTAACGAAGGCTACATGGAGTAAAACAATTTCTTCTAAACTTACTTAATGGTTATCTAATGTGTGGGTTTTGTGATTTATATGGGGGCTTGTGTATATTGTTTTAATCTCACCAAAGTTAACTACGTGGTAACTTACTACTATAAGGTAGCTCATACTAGCGAATTCACCATCTACATTGCTAGTCCAGGCCTCTAGACATGAGTCAAGTTTGGATGTCGCTGTCTCGTTTCCATCCGGGGAAGAATTACATTTAAATACTAGTTAAGAATTTGTTCTTTACCTCTGCTGGTACAGAGTCCCGTGAGGCAGGTGTTACACAAGTGCATGATGTTTTTATTATCTTTGGCTATCCAAGACTACTTGTGCAAAGTGCAGCAGTGAAAATGTTCTGTTTCATGTTTAGCTATCACTTTTATAGTGTGTTATGAAAGGCATAATAAGCAGGATTTTTCCTATGAAAATAACCATGTTCACTCATCTATGAAGCACTGGCAGTCTTTGCACACATTCATCTACTCCATTCTTGTCTGCCTGTATTCCTTCTTCTAAAATATGTTTGGGATGTTTCTGGGCATGATAGTCTTTTCTGTGTGGGGAGGGGAGGGTGTGGATACAGAGTTTGTGTGGGATCAGGTTTCAGCTGAGTGTTTGCTTTTCCACTTCTTTGGCAAAGGTAAACATCAGAATTTTTGAAAGTGGGTTTGTTCCCAACTTTAAAGAACACCCCACCACACAAGAGCTACAGTATATGATTTACTAATAATCAGCTAGCTAGCAAGTCTGTGATTATAGGCAATTATTATTATTATTATTATTATTATTATTAATAATAATAATACTAATAATAATAATAATAATAATTGTTTTAGCCCTGCTATAAACAACAATGATAATTCACTACATGGGAAGTTTGGAAGGGTCATTGGTACAACTCTGGTCCTCATGTTGACAAATGCCAATAACAGACTCCAAAGGCAAACAAAAGCCTAGAATCAAGACTAGATACTAAAAGCTGTCTTATACCTGCACAAAGGAAGCAACTGAACACACCTGACTAATCCGAAATACTTGTGAAGCCATTTGTTCAAAACATTTTTATACCTTGGAATGGAAGGGGGCTATATATAAAAAGTTCTATAATTTTTGGTTAAACCAATGTTTATTTAAAAAATACACTTTAAGAAA
The DNA here is from genome assembly GCF_013347855.1 of Anguilla anguilla. NCBI lineage: Eukaryota > Metazoa > Chordata > Actinopteri > Anguilliformes > Anguillidae > Anguilla > Anguilla anguilla. The sequence continues at coordinate 49,432,934 of NC_049202.1, forward strand.
AGCTGAGAACCTGCACTGTAGCCACATGTGAATTGTTGGAAACAGTGTTGGCATTGCAAAGGGAATCATTACATTACACTTAGCCATTACATTTTCAGAATCAGCAGTGTAGTATTGGTCGTATTGATTGACATGAGACCAAAATTGTATTTTCAACTATATTGACTTTTTCAGATCACATTTTGTCAGTTTGGCACTTCATTGTCATCCATTGAATTGAGAATCTTTTTGCAAAATTACTAACTATCCACTCAATGCTTGGCCTACTTTTACCAGATTAAACGGCACCTCATACTAACACTTAAACATAGTCTTTCTTAAAGAGCCTTCTGCTTTATTAAATATGAAGAGAAACCATGATAAAGAAAGGCAATAAGGAATATTAAAAAATTACAAAAATGAGCCAATTATAACAAATTTACATTTGCATTGGCAAATCACAGAAAACAAATGCAGCTTTGATTTAATAGTGTAATAAGAAGAAACAAAGCATAAAACACAATTAATGAAATTAGCTGCAGTGCACTGCTGAAAATGCTTCTTGCACAGATGCTGCACACTTCTCCCAGTGCAATCCCAGCCTTATGTCCACCATGGGAGCCATTTGCCAACAGTTGGTGCAGGGAACCTCCTGTGCTTTCATTTCACTGGAAGCAATAGCTGGGGAACCTGACACATTATGGTGGAGATATTTCTTTCTTTCCTTAGGTTTTGTGAAATAATTGATTATCGTTATTATTGCCAGATCAAAACTGCCGGCTGAGTTTTAATTGACTGTTATAGGAAACAGTTTTTTCAGCTCATACATTCAATAGAAGATGACACAATTGCCCAGTGGTACTTTATAATCTTTTTAATGTTGTAACCTGAAATCTGCAGCCAATCTAAAAAAGGGATTTCGTTTTCCTCTTGTCTGTCTTCCATGGGATTGTATACACAAATCAGGCTGCAACATTGCAATGTCAAATGGTAACAATTTTTCTTGAGGCTAATAGGTGAATAGGTGAATTTAATCAAAATGATGGAAAGCTACTGGGTCCTGCAACTCTCTGTGTGTGATGGAAATCCTTTGTTTCCCTCTGTAATACGAGAATGTATTTGCCTTAGGTTAAAGGATTGAAGGGTTGGGTTACATTAGATAAAATGGCAAACCATGCTGAACATGATCTGTGAAGCAACAGAATTTGCCGTCACCACTGCACAACTTTGCATTGCTACCTCTCCTAGAAAAGGCTTTATCAAGATAAATGTAGTGTCCAACAGGAGGATATTAATAAATTATGGGGTAATGAAAAATGTGAGAGGAGCCGCACTTGCATTAAGCCCTCAATGATTGTCTTGATAGATGTGACTGTGAGGCCCTTGTGACAAGGCAGCAATGAAAAAACATGACATGCTGGCCTGCAAGCCTGACCTAAGGGAAGTGAGAACAAGCTGCTGAAACAGAACGGTAAACAGAAGCTTCAAGGCAAGCCGCGTCAGCCTGGAGACAGAGGGGCGACGCTCGGCTGGGCAGCTACCAATCATCTGAGGTACAACCCCAACAGTGCCCATGACACAACATATTTGTCAAAGCGCATGATGCCCCAAACCTCAAAAAATACAAATAAAAACGCTGATTACACTGGGGTTCTTGAGTGCTGCAATTTCTTTGCTCTCTTCACAACCACAATCTCCTCCATTGGCAAAACATGTAGGGAAATGTTTACCTCTCATCTGATGTTTCTCTGGTGATCACTGTCACAAAAGCAGGAGTAAAAGTAACTCATAAGTGACTGCTCTGCTCAGTGGCGGTGTTTTACTAAGGTGTTTTTCATTCATCCCAATCTTTACATTACTGGCATAATTAGTTGTGGAACACTGCAGTCCTATTAGCTGAGTTATTATAACTTATTATTAAAATTCACATAAATATGAATGAAAGGAGATTGAAGGAACAGAGATTGAATGAACATTAATGTTTCTTTTAAATAGTATAAATGGTTCTAAAACTGATTGTCACCTTCCCAGTACACGTAATTTCAAATGCCCTGTTGTATAAAATAATAATAATAAAATTTAAAATTAATAAAAAGACTTCATTTGTTTTAGTATTCAACAAAATTTCCCCTGACTGGCCATTGTTTTTAAAGGTTTTGTAAAAGACTGTACATAGAATAGTGAATTTTATATAAATTCGTTGAGCCATTAGCCAGCTGATTGTTCCCCATTTTAGCACAGCTGATACAAAAGATCTACCAAAAAATGTAATTTATTACCCTGGCACAGTGCCAAGGTAGATAATGGTTTGCAATGCACATGCACTTATTTGGCCAAAAATCACCCGTTTCCATTCTTTGACATTCCATCTATCATGTTGATCAAATTATTTTTACAAGAAAACAGCAAGACAAAAAAAACAAAACAAAAAAAAAACTAAAACATTTTCATATGATTTTCTATTCTCTACAATCATTTAACATTTTATCTCTTATCTTCCACTAAAAATCAACCTCAGTTAATTGAATCAATTGTGAACTGAGTGGTGCAAAACAACCAATTCAGAGGTTAGGTCTAACTACTGATGGGTTTTCAGGCTTACTTACTATGTTATCTAATAAATAGTGAATGCAGTGGAAGATTACACATTATGAATACCCATGTTTGTTTCCCTGAAACCTTGTTTTTGTACATTTATCAAATACTGAAATTATCTTCAAATTGAAGGCGACACTGCTTATTAGCTTGTGCATGCATGCAATTACAGCTGTCTTCAAAGTATGTTTTTACACACAGAAAGACTGCAAGCTGCCATCACACATGGCAGCAATCAACACATAGTTTTTTGTTTTTTTTTCTAGCCTACATAATGATTAGTAAATTCAAAATACTTGAAGTGGTGCCATGTTGAAATTTCCATGCGAAGAGTGATTGAATTAAATATGTCTTTTTAATATGAGGGTTTAAGTGAACTCATGAAGTAGTCAATGCATGTAAATTAATAATAAATAGCATGCCTTGTTTTGAAATGAGGAAATTATATTTTATTTTAAAGGTCTTCCATATAATAAATTATTTCCCCAACGTTTCTAAAATGAGAGTTCACAAAAGCTTGAAAAAGCAGATTAAGAATGACCACTGTACATCCATGATCTTAATAAGATGACAAATTACTAAAATATATTGGACAGCATTGTGTATTAAACAAGCAATAGCATATTCACAACATAAGGCAAGAAAAAACAAGCTAACTAACAGTATCATGCAGTTTGGTGCTGGCCCTTAAAGGCATACTACACAGGATTTTTTCTCTTGAAAATATAATTGGTCAGAAGAACTTCAAGACACTGAGGACGGCTTAGGCCGAAACATGTCTGTCTCTTTGTCCAAATAGGAATAAAATACAATAAAAAATGATTTTGTTGCGTAGACATTTATAATTTATATTTCATTCATTAAGAGTGCAGGCTCCCGTCTTTCCTTTCTATAATTATCTTTGAGAAGCCAACGCATCAATTTATTTGTTATATGGTTTGTTAAAACTTCTTTGAGCGCATGGGTTGATAATTCTTTTTTTCTTGTAAATATAATAAAATAATCATGTATTACTAATCATGTGTTCATGCTTGTTAGTTTGCCTTTTGAGATGTTAATGTGCATATTCATGAAAATTCAGCGACTAAGAAGGGCTGGGCATCACTACATTTACAGGTGACTACAAAAATGGCTGGAAAATACATCTCAATTAAATTACATTTTCAATAGAAGGTGATTTATAGTTGATTAGATAATTAAATCAAATGCAAGTGGTTGAGAGTAAATCTATTTTTATCATTCTAGTAAATTAAAAGTTCTGCACCATAAAAAATCATGACCATCTTGAAAATGACTACTCAAGCGCCTTTTATAGGTTCACAGAATTTATTGTCAATTAATGTATTGAACTGTATCATCAGCATATCCTGGCTTGCAGGAAAAGAGTGTGTGCGTGTGTGTATGTAAGCTCCATTATGTTTGGGGTTTTTTTATTGATTTGGCTCTATACTCCACTCTTATATTTGTAATCAAACAGTTCACATGTGGTTATGTGAACATTCTCTTTATTTAAGGGTATTTCTATACACTCTGGGTTCACAATGTAAAAATTACAGAACTTTCTATAACACAGGGCACCATAACATTTGGGACATATTAATGTCATGTAAATGTAAGTAGGCATGTTTAGTACTTTTTTGCATATCCTTTACATGCAATGACTGCTTGAAGTCTGTGACCCATAGTCATCGCCAGGTGCTGAGTATCTTCTCTGCAGATACTCTGGTAAGGCTGTGCTGCAGCAATCTTCAGCTCCAACTTGTTTCAGTGACTAGTTGCCCTAAGTTACCTTCAGCATATAAAATGCATGTTCAGTTGGATTCTGATTGGGTGAATGACTTGGCCAGTCAAAAATTTTTAAGTTTGGTTCCAATTCCTAAGCCAAATTAAGAAAAAAATATCTTTGTCTCACCCAATTAAACTTCCTAAGCTTTAGCTTAGTTATAAATTATTTTTAGTCTTTCTTATAGTTTCATTTTTCTGTATCATTCCTTAGGTCTATATTTTGATATTTCAGTAGTTAGTTAGTAGTAGTAGTAGTAGTATTTTATATTTGTTAAGATTTAGGTAGTTACAGTCCTTTTTACAATTGTGCATTGCTTTTCCAATTGTCACATTAGTTTTCTCTGATTTTAGTTCTTTCCAATTTTAGTATTTTTTTCAATTAGAGCAAGTAGGTTAACTCCAGTTGATTTCTCGCTGATTTCTAGATTTTAACTGAGATAGCTGACCTGGGTTTCACTTGTTGAGTCCATGGCTGTCATGTTGCTTTTTTTCAATCAAATATTCAAAATGAAACTTTGTCATGGATTATAATGTAGTTGACCACTAATATGTTCATTTATACAAGCAGAACACTAGAAAATGCATATAGATTTGAAATTGTATCTTTTACTTACTATTTGGCTTAGCTCACCAATATTAGTTAGTATGATGTCCAAAGGGGCAAATAACAAATTAACACTTAGCAACACATACATTTTGTTTATTTGGTATTACAAAAATAGAGATATTGTAATAGCAATTTTTAAAAATATGTTTATTAGTTAAATTTATCTGGGCCTGATAGATTGACAGCATTACTGGCATGCAATGGTAACACAATTATTCTATTTTCTATTTTCCTTTATACTGTTATTTTTTTCCTGAGTCTGTTAGACAGAAGAGAAAGTATGTGAGTTAGTGTGTTGCATTCTGTTACATTAAAACACATTGAGAAGATTCCTCACAAGAAAACAGAATTGCAATATAAAACATACTTTCATCTTAAGAGTGCAAACAAGTTGCTTCAGCGATCAAAACCACTTCAGTCTTTCAAAGAACCCTTGTTTAATTAAATAAAATAGAAATTTTGCTGACTGTCACATCCATCAAAGTGTGAGATCCCTAATTATGTGTATTCATTAAAAGTTTATTACCCGTTTATTAATGGCTCATGATTATTTTATGATTTTTATCTCCACTCAGTCAGAAAAACACCTTATTCATTTCCAAGTTTATCTTCTGCTTCACAGGAAATGATGAGTGGATTTTTTTATGTAACCAGTGTTCACATAGCAGGACAAACCTCTGACGACAAAATTATTGCCACTGTAAGTCAGACATCAAGGTTATTGAATGAAAATGTATAAAAGTATGGATTAAAGTATACATTGATATCAGTATGGCATCAACATTTATCAAACTGGAAAACAAACTGCAGATTTTTTAAGACCTTTGTTTGGGGAGGGTACTCAAAAATACAGTGGGTACAAAGAAATTTCCTGTCTCCAGAAAAAAGGCAGGACGTTATATATTGGTGGCAGTGTAGTATGGTAAGGAAATTCTTGTAACGTGAAGGTCACCAGTTTGATTACCAGGTAGGGCATTGCTGTTGTACCCTTAAGCAAGGTGCTTAACCTGCATTACTTCAGTATATATGTCCAGCTGTTTAAATGTATACAATGTAAAATGTGGTGTAAGTCGCTCTGGATAAGAGCGTCTGCTAAATTCCTGTTTTATTATTGTTTTTATTTATGTTAAATTTACTGCATTAAAACTACCCAATCTATCTATTGCTGTTACCATTACAGCACTTAAGACATGAACAACGCTGGAAGCGCAGCTCAAAAATTTCACTGTGAAGACTACCTGGCCCGCAAGCATAGAAGATGTGTTACCATGGTGGCACAATCAATGATGGAATAAGAATTTTTGTAGGTTAAATAATATTTTAATTTACTCCCAGAGAGACGCTACTGTCCATTGTCTCATGCTTGGAGTGTATAGTCGCAGATAAGACTACAGGATGCTTGTTAAATGGACGACATACGCAGCAATGGTGGTGCTAAGGAACTCCATATTTTGCATAGTTGTTGTGTATCCTGTAGTAATAAAGCTAGAACACAGTTCGTTGTTTCCACTCGTAGTTTGGTTTCAGGGCACTGAATGTCTGAGTTGAGCAATCTCAGGATGCTGCCGTCCTGGCCATTCGGGTGTTTGCATGATGGGGTAGATAAATTGTACTTTAGTGCTATCATTAAAGGGGAAACAGGGTCCTGTACATTTGTTGCTCATATAACCAAATACAATTTGTATGCTTTATGTCTAATTTTCTACAAAAACCTGGCCAAAGCAAAATGTAATCGCTTAAACACAAATTCACTTCAGGCGGGGAAAAGTGCTGACCTTTTTTTTTTCTTTTTAAAATTGAAATGTCTTCTCTGAGCAAACCAGGCAGCAAAATGTAGCAACTTTCTCTCTGATGAATAAGTGACAAAAGTTTAAAAGCAGTCATTTACCGAACTTAGTGTAGCACAGTATGATGGATGTGGCTTGGCAAGTCAAGAAAATGAGAAACATTAAAATCATATATTAGACTAGATCAATGCTGTATAGACCTGTGCATGTCAGCAGGTTTGCAGGAATATGAAGAGCTGTTGAGTCTGAAATTCAATTTTAGCAATAAATTAAAAATAAAGGGTAACATGGTTCACCATCTCAATGGTTGTTCAAAACATTTCTGCAGCAATAGAGAAGTATTTGTGTTGTTGTGTGACTGTTTTATGTAAAAAAAACTGTTTTTGCATTTATGCAATTCAGTTTAAGCTTGAATAATAATAATAATAATAATAATAATAATAATAATAATAACCTGATAAGCAGCTTGTACACCAACATGACAGACTTGATGATCAAAATGCTTCAAATTACATAGAAATTAATTTTAGTAATTTAGTAAAAATTCCTTGAATGTTTGCACTGATAAGGGCGGCAGTGTAGCACAGTGGGTAAGGAACTGGGCTTGTAACCGAAAGGTCGCAGGTTCGATTCCCGGGTAGGACACTGCCGTTGTACCCTTGAGCAAGGTACTTAACCGAAATTGCTTCAGTATATATCCAGCTGTATAAATGGATATAAATGGATACAATGTAAAAATGCTATGTAAAAAAGTTGTGTAAGTCGCTCTGGATAAGAGCGTCTGCTAAATGCCTGTAATGTAATGTAATGTAATAAGGATTCACTGTAGTGTTTGTATGGCCACTCTTCATGTAGTGAACACCATAGCATTGTAGTGGTACCTATCTACTCAGTGTCATTTAATTTGGGGAAGCCATTCGTTTTAACTTACAGATACTGATTTCCTCACCAACAGAAACAGCAAGATAGCCAGGGACTAAGATTGATTCAAACTTCAAGCCCAGCATGCTGGAATCAGACATAGTGAAAGTCCACATTTGGCAGTTTTACAAGCCTTGTAATGCTCCTGAGGATCCCAAACAGCTTCAATCATTTTTAGAGCCGAAACCATGGCACAATGTTTTATGAAATCCCAAGGTATGGAGAAGGTGCTGTTGGAAATAATTGTATTACTTTTCACCCAAGCAAAAGGTTCCCTTGAAAAGACTCTAGAAGCTGGGACAACATAAATACTAGAAATAATGAGTCATTCTGGTCACATCATGCTGAGGTTGAGTTCCATTGTTAAGGTGTGATGAATCTTCATGAATGTGGAGCAGCAGAGAGAGAAGTGGTGGCTCTCAGTAATCTGAGTGAAGTGCTGAGATCAGCTGAACACTGCTGATTGACAACTCTGCCCCAGGCTGATGGAAGAACTCAGTTACTCACTTCCCTGGCTTACTGTGATGTTAGTTGTGTAAGGGATGAATCGATCGGACATCAAACATACTGTGTGTTGGTTAATTCTTTTTAATTGTAAAAAAAAAAAAAAACATTCTTACTTCATGTACATGTCCCTATACATAAATTATAAAGGGACGTGACAATCTAAGCAATTCAGGGTCTGATTTACTAATACCTTTAATATGTGCAAAACCTTTTAGCACACACAAAACCAATAACAAGACCAATGTTTTGAGGAACAAGTATCTACATACTTTTCCTCCATACCTCCCGCGGTATGGAGGAAATTTTGCATGTTACTAACCCGTAACACAGATTAGCATTTATTAAGTGGTAGATCTGTTAAATTCTATATTGAGCCGTCACATAATTGTCATTAACTCTGATTAAGAATCTTATAATATTGTTCCTCATATTGTTCCAAATTATTGTTTTCAGTTAGCTTATTAATGTATTCATTATTATAGCCAATAAATATATATCTTTATTTTCAATCCATTGTCATGTCTATGCTAATCACTAAGTTGGTCTCTGCAGACATACACAATTCTGATTGGTTGCTGCAATCAGTTGTTCTGAATAAACCTGACCAAACTGCACTACACTGGAAATGGGCCTACAGTTTTGCACATGCTAAATGTCTTCAGTAAAGATGTAAATCAGGACCTCAGTGTTCAACCAACAACAGTGACACAAAACAGGTAACACATTTGAAATATATTTATACATGTAAAAAAAAGTCAATTGCAAGATAAATATGACCATATTTGATTATGTACTGTGACAATTTATGGCATATTTTGGCAACAAAGCATTTTAGATAGCATGGTTAAATCTCAGCTTTATTAAATGAATGATAATTGTTAGCGGACACGTTTCATTTCAGTCTAACCGAACATTAGGTTAGACTACAGCTCATGAAATAGTTTACATGAGTTCCTGAATGCAGGGTCCTTTAGAAAATTAATTCAGGCTCAGTGCTAGCTCTCTAATGATAATAATAAATCGATTAAAATATCCATATTTTGATGGTACAAAGCCCAGGGCTAGGGCACATGTATTCATCAGAGGGACAGATATTTAATTATTTTATTCTATAGTTATTTCAGAACATCACAAGTCCAAAGATTTGTATTTGGACTAATGTTTGTATGCCTGTTTTAGCTGTTTTTCTAGGGTGGTGGAATAGGTACCTGATCAGTCATAGGAATTGACCCAAATCCAAGGAAAGGTGCAGATTAAATGAGTGTAAATGGTCTCAGTATCTGCAGAAACATGCTCTGATTACACAGGCACACTTATAAAGGTGATCAATACCATGTAAACTAGCCGCCCAGTTCTAAATGCTATAAGTTAAAACCAAAACAAGTGACACTACAGCTTTGATGCTAGCTAGTTAGCATGAGCTACCTCAAGTCCACTGTACAGTAGAATTTACTTTAGAAATTTTTTAAAAAAATATTTCACATTGTATCTGTTTTTATTTAATTGATTCTACCATCTAAATACCAAGTGCATCTGTCCACCTTGTCAAAAATCATAAATTCTCCAGAGACCACACCTCAACTTTATTTCAATTCCAGTTAAAACTTTACCTTTTTACTTTTCCCCAGACCATTGGAGGCTGTGGTCCTTTGTGGTCATAATTAATTGAATATTCATCCTCATCTATCATGATGGTGAGATTTATCTTTCTAGCTGTACACTGTGCTGTAGCAATCCCACTCCAGGGGCTCCATTATACACCACATCTCTGAATCTCAGTCAAATATTTGAGTTGCGTGTGGCTCATGATGTTACAAAATGAAGTTGAGCTGCAATTTTAACAGTCAATGCTGCATCATTTTTCCACTCAAGTGTACTAAGTAAGTGCATTTTCACATTGAAAACTTCCTTTTATATAATTTTCACAGCCGGTGCCAGAATAATATAATGGCCAGGATAAAAGACCAACTATTAACCCAGCTTGAGAGAAAAGAGGGAGAAACAACCACAATCACTAGTCAATAGAACAATTAAATCTTAATTACAAATAAGGGTAACCTCTAGTGAAAACTAAACAGAACTTTAGATTGGTTTCAAGAAATTACTTCAAATCACCAATGTGCTGTGTCTGAAGCCCTGCACCACAATAATGCATTTTCAGAACTTGTATTGTCTGATGTCATACACTGTATGGACTGAGACTTGGCATCTTGCCATTTTGTGCTATCTTGTGGAGAAGCATATACTGTACTGTACTTTAAACTATAAATGAACTACATATTCCTCTTTCTGTATATTATTGCACATTAAAATATGAACTCATCTCATAATATTTCAAAGTATTAAATTAGTTAAATGATGACATCTGTTCATTACAAGTAAGTTGCTGGACTGAAAATTAGTTCATGTAGTGACAACGTTGCTGGGTATTTTGTTAATGCTTGATCTTCCAAATACTTAACAAGATCCATTAATATTTATAAGACATTGCAAAGCTGGCTAGATATCTAATCTTCTTAATCAATTGCATCTGATTTAAGAGTTAATATTGCCGAGTTATTCTTCCCGTGAACACATTTGCACTGAGCAATACCAAAGAAAGGAAACCATTAAATGAATGACCACAATATAATTTAATCACAAACTTCAATCTTGAATTTTTATTTAATTTCAATGCACCTATTTTATCCTTTCATTTTAAGCCTACACTGCTGAAAACTATTTCATTGTTATGGTTAGCCATATTTAACCAAACCAAATTAGAATTCTTAAATTAGAATTGGAACGGCATGTGAAAGATATCTTGCTTGCTTACAGTATGTATGTCCACTAAATATTGATAATAAATATTAAAATTGTTAATAACATATAATTAATCCAGACCTATACTGTTTGCAACAGTTCTGAACCGTGTTCATATTGTGTAAAAGGAGTAACTCTTGCAAACTGTAATTTAAGTGAAATATTAGCAAATAAATATAAAACTTTAAATTATCAACAGTGTGTGGGTGTGCGTATTGCATTGATATTCATAGTATCACGACAAACACCCTACAAAAGTCTAATTCAATCAAGTCAGCTGCAGACTCTAAACTGCTGAGACATTGCCAATCAATAATTAAAGCCTTTACCAAGGTGTTCCTACAGAAGCAAATGCTGTGAGGGTTTTTGTAAAAGGCATCCTCCCCTTTCCCATATGTCAAAGCCTACACATTAAAACTTTAACACAGATTCCCTTGAAGCCTGTTGGATCTACATCAAAGCAGCACCAAGCTTAATTAAAGGCTTGAAAATATTCACTCTCTCATTCTGTATCATCTCACAGTGATATGTTATGTGATACAGAAATGCAGATGGCCTTTCTCCCACACAACAACCACAAATTAAACCCTTTATGCTCCAACAGTTTGTAGATAACAGTCAATGACACTTTTGGATTACCAGTATTTTTTTTTTTTTTCAGATGCATGATTGAACCATTGGGCTCTGTTTTCCAGAATCATTGTCGCATGGGGCATGGGTGCAGTCATTGGTGCGGAGCATGGGCAAACTGGGCAAGGCTAGTGAATGTTGGTATTTTCGTGACCAGAGGGGGAAAATGGGCGCGCTAATATTGAATATATTATCAGTGGTTGTGGTGCAGCCGGCTTCATTAATAGCCAATCAAATTATCTCCTTTCATTCCCTTTAAGAGCCATAATTTCTGTAGTCTGACTGCAATGGAAAACTGTAGAACTCTGATTCCTGACTTGTCTTCAACTTCACTAAGTTCTTGAATGTTAATCCCCTGCTGAGATCACTCCACTGGCTATCAAACACTGGCAGGATCAGTCCTGACTCTGGCCTACACTGCAGCCAACAGGAGACCCCTGCCTACCTACAGAATCAAATTTTTGTACGTTGCTTTGGATAAAAGTGTCTGCCAAATAAATGTAATGTAATGTAATATCTAAATAACAATATAATTAAAACTATAATAATGGTGGATTCATGTAATCATAGGTCAAGGTTTATTACTTTACAATGTCATTGAGGCCAGCGTACGCCTAAATGAGACGCTCTTGAACTTGATATTATGCGCAAATTTGAATGACTTGTATTAGAGTAATACAGTAATTTTAGATAAAATAAACGTCGTAGTGATTTTCAAAAGGGTGAATTACCTATACCTAGCAACTTTCAAGTCTCGTAGAGTGTTTTTCCACACCATTTCAACATGAATGGCAGTGAATGACATCTGTCTGGACAAAACGTAAATAAACACAATATCTCAAAAATAAAGCAGTTTTGAGAAAAATGGTCGAGGTTATGTGTTTAAATCACCCGTTTCTAAAATTAACTATTGAGAACTTGCTACAGAGATGGCTTTATTGAATCTGACCGGAACATGCCAGGAGCAGATCTGACAGGATTTGGCTGAATATAATACAAACAAATTGGAGGCAATCTTCAGTAAACATTGACTTAGGAGAGCAACTTGAGATGCAGTCTCACAGCATGTCTGGATTGTTTAAAACCACACTGAGGCTCACTTGGTCATTAAACATTGCAGTTTCCTATGAGGAGAAAGTGGAAAAAAAAGATGTAAACCCTGAAAGTGGCCAAGCGCACTCCCTGATGTGAACGTCTGACTAGATTTCTGCTGCCAGTTAATCCTGTGCCAGCTTATAAAAGCCCCTTCCAGATTCCTCTAAAGCTGGTCCACTGCTCTGGTGGAGCATTATTGCTGTGAATTACCTAATTATTTGCTAAATTATAAAAGTCAAATCTGCAGCGCCAACTGTTCCCCAAACTGCCAGGATGTGCAGCGTTGCAAAACTAGTAGTAAAAATGTAAACAAAGCGGCACTATTAATGGGAGTGACAGTCTGTCCGCACATGCTGTTCCCACTGGCCTCAATCAAGGGGAGCGCTTTGCAAATAAACGAAGCCGCTGCCGCTAATAAACTCCCTCACTAATTACTGGCTGCAGATGCATCAACTGAGGCAAATGAGATGCAGGTAGCCATTAATTATCTAATGAAGCCAGCAATGCTGCAGACAAGGTGGAGCTGATTAAATATTAAACAGAAGCATATGGGGAGTGCTAGTAAGTGAGCACTAGAGAGTAAGAAGGAGAGGAAAGACCATGTACAAAAGTCAAGATACCTGATATAAGAGATGTGAGAGTGAGGCATCACTGGGAAGTGATGGTTGTGACAAGAGAGTTAGCCGCTTGAAGTATTGAAGAAAGCAATGAGGAAGCAAATGAGAATGAAATACAGCTAACACACATCAGAGGCATAATGTAAAGAAGTCTTCAAAGGTGAATTCTGAAACATAGCCGCGGGAACATGTTTTGAGTAGGGGGTGCTGCGGTGTCGACTTGACCGACACCCCCCCCCCCCCCATAGTATCACCCTCCTTTCCTTTTCTGCTCCACTTGTCGTGCAAAACTGTCAACAGACCACAACATTAGCTAGATAGCTAGCTGACTGCGTACAGTGACTGTAACCATAGGCGATTTTAGACATATAAGTCAGGGGTGGGCAAGTCTGAAGTCAGATCATCACAACGAAAAAAATATCAGCATAACAGCGCAGTAAACAGTCAGAGGCTGTACTGTAGGAGGCTCCATACGACATTGTAAATCACATCTTGACAGCCCCATGTTAGCCAAACAGTATGACAATATGAAAACGGCATAGTAAAGAATGTAGGCCTACTTTAATAATCAGGATGAACACACTGGCATCGCGTTACGTCGCCACCCATGACAATGCACACACAACGTTGCTGTAGACCGCACAATAACAGCAATATCACGGGCACCAGTGCATGTCACTGTCAGCGTAGCTACTATGTCAGCCATGTACAATATTATTGCAGGTCTAAAATATGACTAAATAGAAACAACTCAAAGCCAAGGAATAACAAAACATCCAAGCAAGCAAAATAATAAATCAACCTTAGCCCTACCTTTAGATGGTAAACTAGAGCTTCCTTCTTGGTTGCTGCATACTTTTGAATTACGTTTGATGTTGATCGTATATGGGCCTTTTCAATCTGAAGGATTGCCAGGTTTGAGATGCGTGTCTGTCATTGTAGTCTGCAGAATCATTGCAGCTAACGTTGGCTGTGCTGCTATCCTCTGTGCTTAAAGTAGCATCGACGATGGCATTGTATTTTTGCTAATTCTTTGGACCGAAGTAGATGCAACAGCTGCTACTGCATCACTGGCAGGGGTTCCTGTTTTCACCTTTTTGTTTTGTTTTTTATAAATAAATGTTTCGTGGATTTTGGGCGTTTTGCCATCATATATAAAAGTAACTAACGTTAGCTAAACTGCGTGCGTAGCACCCATGGATGTATTATTGAAGGTAGCACCATGGATGAATTACAGAAGCTTAGCACAGGTCCACTGTAACAGCAGTAAACTCGCGCAGGTTTTTGCGAGAGTTCCTTTACCTTGCTTGCCATAGCCAATGACCGGAAACAGTCACGCTCGCTGCTCGTGATAATAATAAAAATAAAATCAAAAAAAGATTTGTCAGTTGTATAGTTTAAAATGAATATATTTATTTCTCTTAAATATACAATATGCAATGTGTTTTTTCACTCCCACATCCCACCCTGGGGGGGGTTGCTGAACCTGTGGGCTGGGGTGCTCAGCACCCTCAGCACCCCTACTTTCCGCGGCTATGTTCTGAAGCTGTACTTTGATTAGGGGTGTATTGCTTTGTGGGTGACATTTACTATTGTTACTATTGGAGTTACTATTGCCTCTCGTGTACCCCTCTTCTCCTCCAAAACAAGGCAAGACCATGCATTTACCTTTTTTATATAATCAAATATTCTTTTCTTATCGGCAGGGAAGACTTCCTTCAATGCTTCACATGCAGAAAACATTTGTGAGTAGCATCTGAGACACCTGTTTCACATCATGAAAAATCTGCCCCATGGACAGTAAGTGTGCATTACCTACCTGACACCTTGTTCATAATTGATGTCACTACCATATGTTGCATAATTACACACAGACCGAGTGAAATTATCTGGACCCCAAATATCTTTTTTTGCTCTGCATAACTGCAGAATTTCAGATCAAGTGATGTGATCAATGTTCAGATGTTTAAATGAAAGCGTTTTTCTTTTTCTAAGATCATGAGTGGAAATAAATTATGTGGCAAAATCTGCATAACTACAATAATTTAACATGTTGTTTACTTTATTAAATTGCATAATTAATCAGCAATTATACAACAATACTGTGCTGGCTAGACTCTGTAGTGCCTTGTCCATGATTTCTTAGGGACACACTGTCCTGCAGCCACAGCTGCCAATTTAATGTTGTAGCCCCTCATGAGCAACTGCTGGCAGGAGCCAACAAAAATCCAAATAAATTAGAAGATGGTGTGGTACAAAGTGATATCATGACTACAAACATAGACCACCCTTTGACTACTTGCCCTGGACGATTTAGGTTTTACTTGAAGTAGGAATTTGCTGCAGCATTAAAAATGGGGCTACATTAAAATATTTGCTTACTCTTTGATTCCTCATATTCAGCATTGTCTTGTGTATGTTCTTTTAGCTGTACCGATGAAGGATCAGACGAGCTAAAAAAAAATCAAATCAGTGATGACGTGTACAGTGCAGTCTGTAAGTATTTGGACAGCTTAACCTTCGCTTCCTGAACAAAGTATATATACCCTCAACCCAACAAGGAATTAGCTTGTTAATGACTTGTGAGAAGGAGCTATGTGAGCAGTGAACCCTATCAGTGACTGTTGAGTGAACTATCTGAACCAGAGAAAACATTCCCCACTCATTGCCCCACCTCCACCATCACCACCAGCCTGCACCGTTGACACAAGACTGGTTCAATCCATGCAGTTTATGCCAAATTCTTAACCTAAAATTTGCGTGTCGCAGCATAAGTTGAGAATCATCAGTCCAGGCAACATTTTTTGAATCTTCAATCATCCAGTTTTGGTGATCACATGCCTACTGTAGCCTTATCTTCCTTATTTTAGTGGGGCTGTAGAGCATTTTGCGATATGAATTTCCACAATAAAGACATTGCCAATGGCCTGCGACATATTATATAGAAATATTATATAAGCCATGTCAACCTCACTCCACAATGCAAGCTTTTTTCCTCATTTATACTTTGCCGCTTGAATGAGTCTGCCCACTGGATGTTTTAGTTTATCACGCCTGTACTGGCAAGCCTTGAATAAAAATCTCTTGCAACTAACCAGTGTCAAAAAAGGAGGATTCATCTGCACATTTCCAAATGAAGCACAATCCAAAGATACGTTTTACCATTTATCATAATACATATAATACGTGAACCAAATATGAACAAAAGTCTTAAAAAACTTACATACTGTATCTTTAACAGCATGTTCATTGTTTCATTTCAAGTCCAACATTCTGGGGGACAGACAAAACAATACATTTTGTTGGTGTCCAAATATTTAAGGCTACACTGTATATCTCTCAAGTGGGAATCAATAGTCTGTTGTTGGAGCATCATTAATTTAATTTCTGAACAGTTGTTTAACCCATTGTTTTATTTCATTTCCCAACAACCATGATTTCACATTATAGAGTAAAACATTGATATTGAACATAATTTTTGTTTTATTATGGGCAGCTTCATCCATATAATTGAGCATATGGAGAAAAGAAAATACAAGTAATTGAAAACATGTTTAATCCTGTTCATGGAAGTAAAATCAGTAGTGCAAATATTCAAAGATATCTGCATTGGATTTTAACTTTGAACATGAAAATGTGCACTCAAAATCTAGGGTGAAGTTGCAGCAGGATCAGTAGAAAGAATGATGAATGGTAATTATAAATTCTGACAGTTTGTTAATACTTGTCAATTAAATAAATGGTGGTGCTAGTGAGGAAAGAAGAATCAAGTAAAGCAGTCTAAAAATAGGAAAAATGGCTTGTGGCGTGTAGATGTGACACACTTTCAGTACTGTCTTTAGCTACAGATGTATTACAGTACTTGAAATTTGAACAAATGTGGGCGAAAAAAGATCAGAATCACCAATGCCGTCTCATTTTCACCAAAGTGTTGATGAGTCACCTCTCAGAAAGAAAACCAGCTAGAATGGTCTGAATGGCTCTTTCCTTCCGTGAGGTCGAGGACGGGCAGCCATGTGAAATCTTCCCTGGAGCAGTGCATTCAGGTTTGGTGCCTAATCTCTGATGAAACGGGGCTATTATCAGTGCCTCCCTGGGAGAAAGAGAAGCAGCACAGATAAGATTGAGAGCTGATTTGCTTCTACACTGCTGTCCCCTGTTTCCCATTGCCTTACATTCGTTCATTTATTATGCGTTTCCGTTGTCAAATCTGTCATCACAGCTGGGCAGGTTCTAGGAATTAAATTGCAATGTGGCAATGAAATTACATTGCAACTTATTTGGAACACTACATTTTACAATGTTGTCGATATGTGTCTCACATATGTATATTCACACCTCTGGTGTGTTGTGTAGTGTTGTGTTGTATTGTGTGTGTATATGTGTGCATGTGTGTCTGGAACCTGGAACACTGAGAGTGCCACAATCTAAGAATTATGAATTATGGATGTTATGTAACATGTTAGCAGTGTTATCTATATCTAATCTGTAGTATGATTATTTAAAAACAAACCACCTCCCTAATAGCCATTTTATGCTGATAGAGAAGCATTAGGCCTATAATTGATGAGATGAGGCTGTCTGTGATGTTCAGAATTAATAATTTTAATGATGTACACAATATGACCAAAGGTATCTGGGCACCACTTGGTCTGGTGCTGTTTTTCGTGGTTTGGGCTGAAGGCAAAGGCAAAATCCTTTCCTGTTTCAGCATTACAATGACCCCGGGCACACAACAGGGTCTATATAGAAATGGTTCTGTCAAGAATCATGTGGTAGAACTTGACTGTCCTCAACCCCTACCAACACCTTTGGGATCAATTGGAAAGCCAACTGCAAAGCAGTTGCAAACAGACTGAAAGCATTTGCCACTCAGACGCATACCACTAAGACAGCTGTGGGTTTTCAAGTTAAAAATAACAGCCCATCAGCTGGTCCTATAGGTCTAATAAAACAGTAGCACTGTCTGGAAACATAGCTGTAAGTCACAATGCTGAAGTAGGCTGTGAGATTATTAATAATGTTGGATAATATCTTGGTAGCCTGTAGCGTTCTGATTGAAAATCAGAATGAAAACTTTTTATGACAAGTTCAATTGATAAGACACATATTTTTTAAATTTGATTCTCTTTGATCTTGTTCCTCAGATACATCTTGAGAGAAAAGATGCTCCAAATTTACATTGGCTTTCACTTGAATTATCATTCTTGTTTTGACCAGGACCAGTAAATGAATTGGTAATCTACTTTTAAAACAGCTCCACTGGCATCATTACCTATATTAATATTAGTCAACTCATCAATCTTCTGCCATCTCGAAAATGTTTCACTTTTTAATTATGTACGGTATCAACGTCAGCTGCTGGCATAAGAAGAGGTGTGCCACGCATTCTCTCTCAATGATTGTATACCAGCCTAGCCAGAGGCAAAAATGCATGACACCTGGAGTCACACATTTACTCAACAGGCTTCCCAGGTTTTCCAGGCTTCTGTTCTATTAACAACAGTGGCTGTAAATTGTATTTTGAGGTGCTATTCTTACAGAATCCATAGGAACCGTATTACTAAATAGTGTAAAATTTTGCACATTTTTTTCCAGTGAATGGTTATTAATGTAATTTTACATTAAACACAAAAAGGAGGATTGGTGAAGAGAATGAATTTCATGTGATTATATGTGTGAAGTAAGTTTTGATAGCGCTTGATTGGGAAGCTCAAAGTGCTGGTTATTCAGTTGTTGAACAGCGTATTGCAGTAGACTGCGACACGTTCACACCTGAGTAAAAGCAAGTATTATGTATTGTTGGGGGGATTGTAACAGCTAGGGCTGGGTATAGGGTTACAGCTAAAGTTAGGGGAAGGGTTAAGGCTAGGATTAGAGCTAGGGCTTGGGTTAGGGTTATGGAGAGCATTAGGGTTGCGGTTAGCATTAGGATTATGGCTAGGGTTAGAGCTAGGGCTAGGGTAACATCTAGGGATAGGGTTTAGTGTAACAGCTATGGTTAGGGTCAAGGCGAGGGTTAGGGTTAAGGATAGGATTAGGGCTAGTGTTAGGGTAACAGCTAGGGTTAGTGTTAGGGTTAAAGTATGGGATAGCATTAAAGTTAAAGTAAGGGTTAGGGTTAGGGTTACTGCTATGGTTAGGGTTAGGGTTACAGCAAGGATTAGGGTTAGGGTTACAGCTAGGGATCGGGTTAGGTTTAGTGTAAGGCTTACAGGTAGGGTTAGGGTTAGGGTTAGGTTTACATCTTAGGTTAGGGTTAGGGTTACAGCTAGGATTAGGGTTAGGGTTAGGGTTACCGCTAGGGTTAGGGTTAGGATTACAGCTAGGGTTAGGGATAGAGTTACTGCTAAGGTTAAGGTTAGGGTTGGGGAAACATCAACCCCGCTAGGGTTAGGGTTAGGGTTAGTGTACTAGCCTGCAGCTATGAGGCTGAGGGTTAGGGTTAGGGTTAGAGCTAGGGTTAGGGTTAGGGCTAGGGTTAGGGTTAGGTTTAGGGCTAGGGTTAGGGCTAGGGTTAGGGTTTTGGGTTAGGGTTAGGGTTACTGTACTAGCCTGCAGCCATGAGGCTGAGGGTTAGGGTTACTGTACTAGCCTGGGTAAGAGTTAGGGTTAGGGTGAGAGTTAGGGTTAGGGCTAGGGTTAGGGTTAGGTTTAGGGCTAGGGTTAGGGTTAGGGTTAGAGGTTAGGGTTAGGGCTAGGGCTAGGGTTAGGGTTAGGGTTAGGGTTAGGGATAGAGCTAGGGTTAGGGTTATGGTTAGGGTTAGAGGTTAGGGTTAGGGTTCGGGTTCGGGTTAGGGTTAGGGTTAGGGTTAGGGTTAGAGCTAGGGTTAGGGTTAGGGCTATGGTTAGGATTAGGTTTACGGTTAGGGCTAAGGTTAGGGTTAGTGTTAGGGTTACTGTACTAACCTGGGTTAGGGTTAGGGTTAGGGTTAGGGCTAGGGTTAGGGTTAGGTTTAGGGCTAGGGTTAGGGTTAGGGTTAGAGGTTAGGGTTAGGGTTAGGGTTAGGGTTAGAGCTAGGGTTAGGGCTAGGGCTAGGGTTAGGGTTAGGTTTAGGGCTCAGGTTAGGGCTAGGGTTAGGGTTAGGGGAGGGCTTAGGGTTAGGGTTAGGGTTAGAGCTAGGGTTAGGGTTAGGGATAGAGCTAGGGTTAGGGTTAGGGTTAGGGTTAGGGATAGAGCTAGGGTTACAGGAAGGGTTAGGGATAGAGCTAGGGTTAGGGTTAGGGTTAGGGTTAAAGCTAGGGTTAGGGTTAGGGTTAGGGTTAGAGCTAGGGTTAGGGCTAGGGTTAGGGTTAGTTTTAGGGCTAGGGTTAGGGTTAGGGTTAGGGTTAGAGCTAGGGATAGGGTTAGGATTAGGGTTAGGGTTAGAGCTAGGGTTAGGGTTAGGGTTAGGGTTACAGCAAGGATTAGGGTTAGGGTTACAGCTAGGGATCGGGTTAGGTTTAGTGTAAGGCTTACAGGTAGGGTTAGGGTTAGGGTTAGGTTTACAGCTTAGGTTAGGGTTAGGGTTACAGCTAGGATTAGGGTTAGGGTTAGGGTTACCGCTGGGGTTAGGGTTAGGATTACAGCTAGGGTTAGGGATAGGGTTACTGTTAAGGTTAAGGTTAGGGTTGGGGATACATCAACCCCGCTAGGGTTAGGGTTAGGGTTAGTGTACTAGCCTGCAGCTATGAGGCTGAGGGTTAGGGTTAGGGTTAGAGCTAGGGTTAGGGTTAGGGCTAGGGTTAGGGTTAGGTTTAGGGCTAGGGTTAGGGCTAGGGTTAGGGTTTTGGGTTAGGGTTAGGGTTAGGGTTACTGTACTAGCCTGCAGCTATGAGGCTGAGGGTTAGGGTTACTGTACTAGCCTGGGTAAGAGTTAGGGTTAGGGTGAGGGTTAGGGTTAGGGCTAGGGTTAGGGTTAGGTTTAGGGCTAGGGTTAGGGTTAGGGTTAGAGGTTAGGGTTAGGGTTAGGGTTAGGGTTAGGGTTAGAGCTAGGGTTAGGGTTAGGGCTAGGGCTAGGGTTAGGGTTAGGGATAGAGCTAGGGTTAGGGTTAGGGTTATGGTTAGGGTTAGAGGTTAGGGTTAGGGTTCGGGTTCGGGTTAGGGTTAGGGTTAGGGTTAGGGTTAGAGCTAGGGTTAGGGTTAGGGCTAGGGCTAGGGTTAGGGATAGAGCTAGGGTTAGGGTTAGGGCTAGGGTTAGGGTTATGGTTAGGGTTAGGGTTAGAGGTTAGGGTTAGGGTTCGGGTTCGGGTTAGGGTTAGGGTTAGGGTTAGAGCTAGGGTTAGGGTTAGGGCTATGGTTAGGATTAGGTTTACGGTTAGGACTAAGGTTAGGGTTAGGGTTAGGGTTACTGTACTAGCCTGGGTTAGGGTTAGGATTAGGGCTAGGGTTAGGGTTAGGGTTAGGTTTAGGGCTAGGGCTAGGGTTAGGGTTAGAGGTTAGGGTTAGGGTTAGGGTTAGAGCTAGGGTTAGGGTTAGGGCTAGGGCTAGGGTTAGGGTTAGGTTTAGGGCTCAGGTTAGGGCTAGGGTTAGGGTTAGGGTTAATGTACTAGCCTGCAGCTATGAGGCTGAGGGTTAGAGTTAGGGTTACTGTACTAGCCTGGGTTAGGGTTAGGGTTAGGCTTAGGGTTAGTGCTAGGGTTAGGGTTAGGGTTAGGGTTAAAGCTAGGGTTAGGGTTAGGGTTAGGGTTAGAGATAGGGTT
>NC_049202.1:49472440-49484940 GCF_013347855.1 Anguilla anguilla
GGGTTAGGGTTAAAGCTAGGGTTAGGTATAGGGTTCGGGTTAGAGCTAGGGTTAGGGTTAGGGCTAGGGCTAGGGTTAGGGTTAGGGTTAGGGTTAGGGCTAGGGCTAGTGTTAGTGTTAGGGTTAGGGTTAGGGTTAGGGTTACTGTACTAGCTTGCAGCTATGAGGCTGAGGGTTAGGGTTAGGGTTAGGGTTACTGTACTAGCCTGCAGCTATGAGGCTGAGGGTTAGGGTTAGGGTTAGTGCTAGGGTTAGGGTTAGGGTTAAAGCTAGGGTTAGGTATAGGGTTCAGATTAGAGCTAGGGTTAGGGTTAGGGTTAGGGCTAGGGCTAGGGTTAGGGTTAGGGTTAGGGTTAGGGCTAGGGCTAGTGTTACGGTTAGGGTTAGGGGTTAGGGTTAGGGTTATGGCTTGGGTTAGTGTTAGGGTTAAGGTTAGGGTTAAAGCTAGGGTTAGGGTTAGGGTTAGGGTTAGGGTTAGAGCTATGTTTAGGGCTAGGGTTAGGGTTAGTTTTAGGGCTAGGGTTAGGGTTAGGGTTAGGGTTAGAGCTAGTCAAGGAGCTAGCAGCAAACCTGTCAACACAGCTGGCCGAAGAGTCACGCAGTTACACCGCTTTTTCATTAGCGGTTGATGAAAGTACAGACAACACGGATATGGCACAGCTATCCATTTTTATTAGAGGCGTGAAGTCGGACCTCTCTGTCACCGAGGAGCTCTTGGATGTAGCTGCCATGCATGGGACCACAACGGGACGGGACATTTATGATGCGGTGGAGAAGTCCGTAAGTAAAACTGGATTGCCCTGGGAAAAATTGGTGGGATTAACTACAGATGGTGCGCCTGCAATGTGTGGAGGAAAAGCGGGCTTGGTTGGACTAATGAAGGAGAAAATGCAAAAAAGTAACTGTCACACGCCTCTGATAACGTATCATTGCATTATCCATCAAGAAGCTTTGTGTGGAAAGGTGCTGGGGATGGATGATATAATGACCACGGTCATGAAAACAGTGAACTTCATTCGGGCGCGTGGCCTGAATCACCGCCAGTTCCAGCTGTTCTTGCAGGAGATGGGCTCGGAGTACGGAGACGTGCCGTACCATACAGAAGTGAGGTGGCTGAGTAGGAGCAAAATCCTCAAACGATTTTTTGAGCTTAGGGAAGATATTGCTCTTTTCATGCAGAGTAAAGGAAAACCCTTGTCCGAACTGTCAGATCCAAACTGGCTGTGTGATTTTGCTATGTTATGTGACATAACTGAGCATCTCGCCCAACTGAATCAGAAGCTGCAGGGACGCAAACAAGTCATCACGCAGATGTCCGACATGATCACATGTTTCCAGCGTAAACTTGACCTATGGAAGTGGCAAGTGGAACAGGACAATCTTGCCCACTTTTCTGTTTGTCAGAGCATCTCAGCCTCAGTTCCCGATGCTTTTTCATGTGCCCGGTTGGCTACCAAACTGAGCCGGTTAATGAATGAGTTTGATCGGCGCTTCTCTGACTTCAAAGCACAGCACTCGGGCTTTGCCATCTTTGCCAGTCCTTTCACCACCGACGTCAGCAGTGCACCCCATCACCTTCAGCTGGAGTTAATCGAGCTTCAAAGCGACAGTGGCCTGAGAGCAAAGTTCCAGGATGCTGCAATTGAGGACTTTTACCGTCTACTGCCCCCTGGTGTGATGCCACAGCTTCGACTTCATGCTGCCCGTGTTCTGTCTATGTTTGGGAGCACCTATCTGTGCGAACAGATGTTTTCAATAATGAATCTGAACAAAACCAAGCACAGATCACGCATCACTGATGACAACCTCCACGCTGTTTTACGGATTGCCACAGCACAAGAGCTAAAACCAGACATTGACACACTGGCCAAAGGAAAACGGTGTCAGACATCTGGCCAGAAAACACATTGGTAAGTATTTTTAAAAACCTAATTAAAATATGATAAAATGTATTTCAACCAAAAATAAGAATAGTTAAACTGAGTGCAATTTAGTGATTGTTCTTGCATTTTGTTTTGTGTTTGTTGTTTTCAGAACATGATCAATGGATGAGGATGGTGGAGGGGATCCACTTGGTGTGTTCAAGGACAGGGAGCATATCCTCATCATTTTCAACTCCTAGTTGTGAACTGAGACAACCCTATTATATTATTTTGAGTTTATTACATATACTGCTTTTTGTGTAGTAATGTATTTGTTGTTTACAGGTTTATGCAGACAAATGTTTACTCCTGCAAGGCTGTGTGCAGCCATTTGTTTTTGTAAAATGCTACATCTGTCACACATGTTCTTAGCAGCTCACTATAGTTGGTTGTACGTTATTCTGACCCTCTCGACTGTGACAAAAATTTTTTGAAGAAAGTTAATGTCTTAACTTGTGTTTTAATATTTTTCTGTGAATAGTTTGATCATTGGATTTATGTTATAGTAACAGAGCAACAAGCAAACACTTTTTTTTACATCTATGCAAATGCATATGTAATATTTGTAACTTTAAGTAATAAATACAGAAAGTTATTTAACAATATATTACGGAGTAGTTACATTTATTTTACATTATATTTGGTGACATTTAGTTACATTTATACTGTCTTACAGTTACATCTGGCCCTTTGAGGGCAACCATTATGCTGATGTGGCCCTCGGTAAAAATGAGTTTGACACCCCTGCCCTAACCCTAGCTATAACCCTTTCCCTTTCCATAGCTGTAACCCTAACCCTAACTGTAAACCTAACCCTATCCCCAGCTGTAACCCTTACCCTAACCCTAGCTGTTACCCTAACCCTAACCCAAGCTGTTTCCCTAACCCAAACCCTAGCTGTAACCTTAACCCTAAGCCTAGCATTAACCCTAACCCTTACTGTCACCCTAACCCTAACCCTAGCTTAAACCCTATACCTAACCTTATCCCTAGCCATTACCCTACCTCTAACACTAACCTTAGCTGTAACCCTAACCCTAATGCTAACCCTAACCATAGCTGTAACCCTAACCCTAGCTGTAATCTTATCCTTAACCCTAGCTGTAACATTAACCCTAACACTAGCTGTAAACATAAGTCTAACCCTAGCTGTAACCCTAACCCTAACCCTAGTTGTAACCTTACCCTTAACCCTAGTGATATCCCTGACCATAACTGTAATCCTAACCCTAGCTGTAACCCTTAACCTAACCCTAGCAGTAACCCCAACCCTAAGCCTAGCTGTAACCTTTTCCCTAACCCTAGCTGCAACCCTAACCGTAAGCTTAGCTGTAACCTTAATCCCTAATGTAACCTTGACCCTATCCCTAACTAACCCGTAACCATAACCATAGCTGTAACCCTAATCCTAACCCTATCTGTAACTAGCTAGCTGTAGGTTTACTTTTCACGACCTGCACGATTTTCTGCTAACTAGTTTCTTTCCCTTTCTTGATTTTCAATTTGTCCAAATAAATAAAGAACTAAATTATGAGCTAAATTATCATATTTCTTTGTTGTGGATAATCTGTATTCATTGCTACACTTTTAAGCAGCTCCAGTGGTTTTAAAAAATGCTACAACTGAGCGGTCAGCTAGATCCGTATCCTTTGACATCTTTTCCTGAAGTCAAGCTAATGTTTGCCAGCTATGAAATGTATTTGATCAACGATAAAACGTTTTGTTGTAAAAAATATCAGCACACTGAAATTTCAACAAACTTTATCCATCCATCCATTATCTATACTAGCTTATCCTGGGCAGGGTTGTGGAGGGTGCTGGAGCCAATCTCGGCATGCATTGGTTGAGAGGCAGCAACACACTCTGGACTGCCTGCTAATCTTCAACAAACTTTATAAAATATTAAATTATATTTGACGGTTTACCTTATCAGTACTGCTATTTCACTTGGTGCCAGAATTGTCTCAACGGAGTGTAGCACAGTGGGCTTGTAACCGAAAGGTCGCAGGTTCGATTACCGGGTAGGACACTGCCGTTGTACCCCTGAGCAAGGTACTTAACCGAAATTGCTTCAGTATATATCCAGCTGTATAAATGGATACAATGTAAAATGCTGTGTAAAAGTTGTGTAAGTCGCTCTGGATAAGAGCGTCTGCTAAATGCCTGTAATGTAATGTAATGTAATGTAATCTTTCGCATGTCAGTTGTAATCCACCAGGAAAGCAGCGTAATCAGTAAAACTAGCCAATGAATGCATGAGTGAACTCACACAGTCAGCCCTCATATTGAATTTTCTTAAGGTATTTTTTTCTTTGACAACAGTGTCCTTTTGGAAAAACAATGTTGTATTCTGCAGTGTTTGTAAATGTGAAATACACAAGACATTTGAAATGCACAAGACATCAACTTTGAGAATATATGACTCCATTCAAGACTTGTCTTGTTATTCAGCATGTAAACTGTATTAATGGGTTTTAAAACAGGACATTTATTTCTCCCCTGTAACTACTGATGGTTCTGGAGCATATTCACTTATTGGCTGTCACCCATATCCATCCCAAACCAGTGAAAATGTATCATAACGGACCCACATCCCCCTTGCCATGACATGAGCTGCCAAACTCTGATTCAGCCAGAGGAACGCTCACTGAACAGAGATCTCTGCACCCGATGGTAAAACAATCCACAATTAAAATGGTGAAAAAGTGTTACCCAAATTCTGCAGTATTCCTCTCAATGTACAGTATTTGTGCATGATATACAAACAAATGTCATTGAGGATATGGTGAAGAAAGAAACATTCATACACATTTAAATTTCTTAGTGATGAAATATTTTACCCATAGTTCTGGAGGGAAAAAAAGCAAGTAAGTCATGCATGATCTAGCAATAGCACAAGCAGGTCTGGCAATCCTGTGATAATCAATCACGCATTTATCAGTTAGTCCCACACAGCAAATCAACCTGCGGCAAGGTACCAAAAAGACATGATGTAATACTGGATTTAATCTTGCGAAACTGATCAAATCACTACTGACATTTCTGAGCACCCATAGGGACGATTCCACTGCTAGGGTTTTAAATATATAGCTGGCTATTTCTTGAAGGGAGACACAGAGGACCAGATATTGCAGCATTAAAACAGAAAAAATGGAGAGGCTCATTTCCCTTCCCCACCAAAGCTCCTCTGAAGGGGGTGGAAGAAATTGCAGAGAAGCTGCTTTAATAACGGGATTAATAACCATTTTTGGCTGAACCGCAACAGCGGGGCCAGCCCTACAAACGCGAATGTCTGTGACTGAGTCACTGAGTGATGAAGTTACACCACTGGTCGGCAGGTCCAGCCATATACTAGGTTTTGACCTGGTCTTGTTAAATTATTTCCTTGACATGACGTGAACTTAGTGTACATCTATTTTAGATCGCATGTTTTTGCAAAGATTAATTGAAATTACACAGTGGAATGCAAACTCTGTGCCACATATTCAAACATTACAATTTCATCTTAATTATTATTTTATTAAGTTTTTACTATTGGAATATACTGTATATACCTGTTCTCCTGACTGAATTGGCCAGAATAGCATCAAACAGTTTTCCTTCCTGTTCCAAAGTCAAGTTGCACAGTGCTCCTGTTGTTGCACTTTTCAGCATAAGTATTAGTAACATTAGCTGCGTTTACATGAAGCCTCGTATTCAATGACTAATCGGATTAACAACCCAATCAGAATAAAAAAAGTTTCCTGTAACCACCTCAATTGGAACAGACTGTCCCATTCTGATTGAAATTTTATTAAGCTTGAAATGGGTGGCGTAAACCTTTTGATAATCCGATCAATAGGAAATATGATCCATGTAAACACTTAAACCAACTACTTTCTCTGCATGGAATATATGCCGATCAGCCAAAACATTAAAACCACCTGCATTTTTATGCTTTTTTCTGATTGAATATTTTATTTTCTCTGTTTGTAATCAAACAATACACACGTGGTCAAAGTGGAGACTCAGAGCTTTTATTAAAGGGTATTCTTATACATTTTGGTTTCACCATGTAGTAATTACAGTACTTTTTATACATAGTCCCCTATTTTCAGTGTTTTATACAAATTAACATGTCAAATAAAAGAGTCATGTTTTATATTTGGTTGCATATCCTTTGCATGCCATGACTTCCTGATGTCTGTGACCTATCAACATCATTAGAGTCTGGATATCTTATTGTCAGGTTGTCCTACAAGCGATACAAAAACTCTTTGCATTTGAATGGATCTCTATGGGAATTGGGGGGCGGGACAGTCTGAGTCTGCACTTTGACCACGTGTGAATTGTTTGATTACAAACAGAGAAAATAAAATATTAAATCAGAAAAAAGCAGAAAAATGCAGGTGGTTTTAATGTTGTGGCTGATCGGTGTATATTCTCTATGCCAATGTTAAATTAAATGTGTCAATTTGAGATGACTCTTTACCGATGCTCCCTACTAATAATAGTCCACTAAAGTCCACTTATAATACATGAATTTCAGCTTAATTTTTGCTGTTGTTTTAAAGAAATCTGAAGTAGCAAGTTGAAAAAAATGCCCTTGTCCCAAATATTATGGAGCTCACGGTATGTTAAATATATTCATGTGCATGTGTGTGTGTGTACATGCTTGCATTGCATCCGATATTTACACAGAATGTGGAATGCATTAGTCAAAAAAAAGATATGTTTTACAGTGGTTAGTATTCTTTCCTAAAATACTATCTTCCATGAACGTCATTTTCGTTTTCGTGTAATTGTAACTGTTAAAATTGCAGTGGATGATGTAGTAATTCTCATAAGGGAAAATGCCTGCAATATTGTTTACCCAGGTATCTGCTTTAGTAGCCTGAAAGTACCATTAGTGTATATTCTGCTGTCAACTTTAACAGTTTGAATTACAGTACAGGACAGTGCACAGTACAGGACACCAATTCCAAAAGGAGTCCTATTTCTCCATAAACCTGCACCCCTCTTCCCTATCCTGGGTTTTCCTATTCCTATAAAGGGAATTAAGCTTCCCTTTACCAGTACTTGGTACTGGCAGAATTTCAGAAAAGATCACTATGGATGTGTTGCTCATAAACTTTTCTGCCTTTTCTATGTGGATGGGTCAGACAGTGTTTTTGTGGAGATTTCTCTCCTCTATCGTGTGTACACCTCTTTCTATGCCTATGTCCTACTATTATCCAACTCTCTCTCCCTGGATGCTCTTCCCCCATCCCCCACTTTTGCATTCACACTGCCTCTTTAATGGGTATTCAGTTCCTGGAGCTCTACTAATCCAGACCTGTAAGAGAGTCTAGCAAGATTATGCTCTGAAGATGCTCAGAAAACCAGCAGCGATCACCTCCTGGAAGTCATCCTTCTAGGAAAGTGACTATTCTGCATAACTTGCTATCATATTTGTCACATAGAAAAATACGCCCATAAAAATAAACTACTGTAGTTAGTAGTTAGTTAGAAAATACTCCCCTATCAAAGATTGGCTTCTTAAAGCAGGAACAAGCATGGAATGTTACTATAATTCTTACAGCGTGTGCTTAGGTTAGGCTCTGTTTATATATACGGGGGGGGGGGGGGGGGGGGGTCGTTAATAACACAGTTCCTGCTGGGGATAACAACGTGTCAAGCGGAGGAGGGGACGTCTTCAGCAGTAGCAGTGAAATCCCCCCTTTCCCCTGCCAGCAGTTCGCACCCTTTTTTGTTCAGTTAATCTTAACTACGAGTTCACAGAACAGTAACACTGCTGCTGAGTACTATAGCCACGTTTCCACCGCAGGAACTTTACCCCGAAACTAGGAACCTTTTGAGGAACTCAGTGCGTTTCGACCGCAGGAACTAGGGTCTAAATTTAGTTCTGGGGGCTTTATTTTACCCCCAAAAAAGTTCCTGCTCGGGGGGTAATACTTTCCAAAAGTACAGGAACCTTTGGGGTGGAGCTTGCAGCGCTGAACATTTCTGATTGGTCGAGTACTCGCAGCATTTTTTTTTGTTTATTTCAACCGCCATTTTTAAAAATCTGCAGCCTCAAACCAGTTTGTTTTCATAATAACTTGAAATCAAACATGTATGTTATGCGGCGCAGTAGCCTACTTTTGGTTATAGCCTGCCAACGTCTTGGAATTATAACGTGTGCTCTTCTGTTCTTTTCTTGCTTTAGTATTCGTTTTATAAAATGCTAAGCATTCGTGCTGGGACAGCATATTACGTACCAAAACATTCAAATGGTTTAATTCGATTGCTGAATATTTTCTTCCGGATTTTCTTTGTTAGCCCATGGTAATTGACTCAAAACGTTTGATAGTTATGTGAGGTATGCGGTAGTTATGCATAATGTACATTGGTGATACAGTAAAAGCAAACTGGAAATCACCTTCCGCACTTTTTGTCAGGGTGAAATAACAGGTTAATTCTAGTAATCGTTCCTTTTGCTTTTTCAGACTGCCGTAATTCCACTTTTGGTGGAAACGCGGCTTATTACATTCAGTTCAAAGCATTCCACTTCTTTGATTGCATTTTACATTTTTATGCTCTGGTCCTTTTGACTTTTTACAGAAACATGTTTTTGTAATATAATTATTGATAGCTTGCTTAGCTAGCTAACTTAATTGCTCAAACAGACAAACAATGTAAACACATAAGTAAAAAAATTTCATTGGTTAATAAAGTGCACTGTATAGCCGCGTTTCCACCAAAAGTACCCGCAACTTTTAGTCCCAGGAACTACTTTCCAAGGAACTAAAAGGTTCCTTCAGCCCATTGTTGTCTGCGTTTCCACCGCGGTCTAAAGTCCCGCGAAGATTAGGCAAATTAGCCCACTGACGTATGAAAAAGCGACGTTGTCGTCGGTCCATCTGTCCTATGATTTCTTCTGTAACCCCATACTACCACCGAAGTAGCCTACATTATTTTCTAATAACCGGGACAGCCCGGAGGGGTTTATTCCACTTATATACAACGGGTTACCAACAATGACTATATATGGTTACTTTTGTATTTATTGATTTTTATTGATTTGCAACAAATAGGATATAACAGGCCAACAGTCAGATTGTAACTGTTTTATATATCCTCTCAAACACATTCATTATGTTTTTATGCGAACATTCACTTTCATGTCTTGACATCCGAGGCGACAGAATGCATTCACATTCCACAAATAACTGGCAACAACAGCAGAAAACATGCACACATTGTAAACAATTTGCTGTTGAATTGATTACTTTCTCATCGTCAATTCCATATAGGCTAATCGCAAAATGACAAGAATAGAACGAAAACTCGGACTTGCGTGAAAATTTAAATTAGCAGTGGTACAGCCACCGTATGCTTTCCTTCAAAGTTACTGCTAGCCGAGCAGCGAAGTGTGCCCTCCAGATGCGAACCATGCACCATAAATTAGTCCATAGTCTTCCTGGTCTTTTTGTGGAATTGAAGAATGGCAGAGTAAAATTACGGCAGTCTGAAAAAGATTACTAGAATTAACCTGTTATTTTACCCTGACAAAAAGCGCGGAAGATGATTTCCAGTTTGCTTTTACTGTATCACCAATGTGAATTACGCAGAACTACCGCATACCTCACGTAACTGTATCAAACGTTTTGAGTCAATTACAACGGGCTAACAAAGAAAATCCGGAAGAAAATATTCAGCAACCGAATTAATCCGTTTGAATGTTTTGGTACGTAATATGCTGTCCCAGCACGAATGCATAGCATTTTATAAAACGAATACTAAATCAAGAAAAGAACAGAAGAGCACACGTTATAATTCCAAGACGTTGGCAGGCTATAACCAAAACTAGGCTACTGCGCCGCATAACATACAAGTTTGATTTGAAGTTATTATGAAAATAAATCGGTTTGCGGCTGAAGATTTTTAAACATGGCGGTTGAAATAAAACACTGCAAGTAGTCGACCAATCAATAATTTCCAGCGCTTGCGCCCCACCCCAAAGGTTCCTGTACTTTTGGAAAGTACTACCCCCCGAGCAGGAACTTTTTTGGGGGTAAAATAAAGCCCCCAGAACTAAATTTAGACCCTAGTTCCTGCGGTCGAAACGCACTGAGTTCCTCAAAAGGTTCCTAGTTCCGGGGTAAAGTTCCTGCGGAGGAAATGCGGCTTATGCATTTGATTTGTATGACAATTGACTCTGATTGGTTTAAAATGTGACTATTCCTTTTTTATGTTTTTATTGCTTTATTTTGTATCATGCCTTAGAGCGGACAGGAGTGCATGCAACATCTTTCTACCATAAGTCTTGCAATTGGGCATTAGCTGGAATATAAAGATTCTCAAGGAAGGTAAAAGTGGGGTGCCAGTGCTCAAAAACAGAATGGCCAGGTTACAGTTTGCTAAAAAAGTGCATTTGAAGTAACAAAGTCTTATGGAAAGATGAGACAAGTATTAGCCTAGGTTGTAGAAAGAAGAAGGTATGGAGAAAGAAAGGAAATGCTCATTAGGCAAAGCATACCACTTCATTGGTGAATCATGGTGGAGGTAGTGTAATGGCCTGGGCACATGTGGCAGCCACTGGAACTTGTTTTTATTGAAGATGTGACTGCTGATGTTACCAGCTGGATGAATACTGAAGTGTACAAACATCTTTCCTGCAAAGATTCAACCAAATACCTCAAAACTCATTGGAGGGTGCTTCACCTTGCAGTAGGGCTGAATCCAGTTGAACTTCCCTTTAACTTTCTGAAGGCCAGAGTGGAGGCACAAAGCCCCCTAAACAAACAGGAGCCAAATATGATGACTTAATTTAAAATTATGTAAATTTGAGCAAATGCTTTTGGTCCCCTAAATTCGGGTGGTGGGGGGTGAGGCGGGGGGGAACTATGTATAAAAAGGGCTATAATACCTACACAGACCAACTGATATGGATGTAAATACCTTCACATTAAAGGTGACGATGCGCACTTCAAACCTATATTCATTGTTTCATTTCAAATACAATATGTTGGAGTACAGA
Organism: Anguilla anguilla; assembly: GCF_013347855.1. Classification (NCBI taxonomy): domain Eukaryota; kingdom Metazoa; phylum Chordata; class Actinopteri; order Anguilliformes; family Anguillidae; genus Anguilla; species Anguilla anguilla. Next base: position 49,483,364 of record NC_049202.1, read on the forward strand.
GCCAAAACAATGTATTCAAGTATTAGGCCACCTGTGGTTTTTTATTTTTATTTTTGAAAAAATGTTTTTACATGTTTCCTGTAGCAAGAACCTTGGTGTGACACTGCAATGTGTCATGCTATATGTAAGATTGTTCGCAGGTTTAGACATTGTTGTTTTACCCATTAAATTGCATATCCAATCCATGCTATTCAATTATTTATTTTAGCAATTAACATTGCTAAAAATGAATTAGAAGAATTAATAATCTTACTGTGTGTATATTCTTTCGAGGGTTACTCTCCATGGTGAATAATTAACAATTAATTAGTCTTCTTATGAGCCAAGCAGTTCACATTAATAACCAGAGTGGCTAAATGCATAGCTTTTCATGAAAATGTATTAAATTAATTTCATGAAAATGTTATTTTCTATGATATGTATTACAAAAAATATTGTACAATTAAAATGGGAAAATAACCTCTTTCCATCATAAGGTTAAGGATAAACAAATGCAATTTTATTGCAGTCAATAAAAAGACCACCACAATATCCCCTTATCTTGTGAAACTTTATTGATGGTTATTGTTCAGCGGATCATACTGCATGCACATACGATGACAAGGAGAACGCCTGGTCACAACACTTTTTAAAGCAGAATTTTATAGTAGAATCACAGCGGTGGGTAAGATATTTTACTGAGTTGTGCGATGTTACGCACACAGTACACATGAGGATATAACTAAGATCTGCAGCAAGACAGCTTGAAGCAGCTGTGTTTTTTGTATTCTTTTTTGAACATTTTTATTATAAATACAAAAAGGAGACCTGTGACAAACACCTTAACTTAGGTTTACTTGTAAACAGGACAACATGAACAGAGTCTTAGCATATGCACAGACAAGCTGCAATTCTTCAGATGCTAAAATTAGCCTTCTTTACAGCTTGCTTGTGTAGCACTTTCAGAGACTGAATTAATGTTTTTATTATTATTTACTATTACTATATATAGATATAAATATATATATATAGATAGATCAATATCTTTTCACAAGTTATAGATTCTGTATAGTATATTTTTTCCGAAACTGTTTAAAAATGTAAAGATCTTGTCCTTAAAAAAAAACAAAGAATACAAAGGATATGGTGTTAAAAATATAACAAAATGCAAAAATGTGTAATGAGTGATGTCTCACAAGCTGAGAAGTGAAGAAAAATTGCAGGTTGTGTGTGCAGCACAGAAAGGTCTAAAAAGTACCAAGCTGACAAAAATACCATGATTATCTCTACATAATGATTGCAATACCTGTAAAATGTTTATATAAATCTGAATATGATTATCATGTAATCCATAAAAATGATACACCTTTCTCTAACAGTTGGTCTACTTGACTAATTCTAAAACATCATATTTTGCGCATTTTCTATAACAGAACGTTTCCACTGCACAGTTCAAATTTTATACATGGTTGTAGATTTTTTTCATTTTAACTGGTACAAACAGTTCTAGTTTTATTACTTTCCTTCTGAAAAACAAAAAGAAAAATAGAAACAGTGCTTTTAGCGCCTTATTTATTAATGTCATTTTTTTCTCTCCA